>NC_068984.1:116633888-116634578 GCF_001194135.2 Octopus bimaculoides | reverse complement strand
TATATATATATATATATATATATATATGTATACATACATACAACTGGCTTTTTCAGTTTTCATCTAGCAAATCCACTCTCAAAGTTTTGGCTGGCCTGAGGCTACAGTAAAAGACACTTGCCCAAGGTGCCACATAGTGGGACTGAACCTGGGACCATGTGGTTGGGAAGTAAGCTTCTTACCACACAGCCACTCCTGCGCCTATATGTATATATGTACCTGTGTGTGTGTGTATGTGTGAGTGTGTATGTGTGAGTGTGTGCATGTGGGTTCACTTAATATTCACTGTTCTATACTTGCATGGTGGTCAGATGGAATTTGTTGAGGCAGATATCTTATGGCCTGTTACCCTTCTTGTTGCGAACTCTTCACCTTTTTCCAAGCTAGGTTAATATTTACCATAGCCAGGCATGTTTTTCATAGAAGCCCTGCAATGAATCACATTGTTTCGTGGTGATTCTTATTTACAACCATCAGGTGATGTCATGACATGGGTATACACAAACTCCCTCTACACACACATACATATATGACAATCTTCTTTGAATTTCCATTAACCATATCTATTCACAAGGCTTTGGCTTGTTTTATAGTCTTACAAAGAATAAGTCCTGGGGTCAATTTGCTCAACTAAAGGTGTTGCTCCAGTATGGCCACAGTCAAATGACTGAAACAAATAAAAGAATAAAA
>NC_068984.1:116631269-116633878 GCF_001194135.2 Octopus bimaculoides | reverse complement strand
TATATGTATGTATGTATGTATGTATGTATATATGTATATATATATGTATAAATCCATGTGGACTTTTTGTTGCATTTTTAGCAGCTTTAGTTGCTATATGTGAGGTATATAGAAACTTTCAGCATATCAAATTTCCTCACTTCAATATTGGCAAAGTGTGTAATTCTTGATGCTAGTAAATTGTTATACTGTCCACATTTTGTTCTTTATACCTGCCACTTACTGCTTGAAACTTATAAACTTCCTTCACTCAGATCCCCTGATCATATATATATATATATCAAATGGATATGTTATAAAACTATTCTGCATGCACATACAATAACAGCAATACCAACAATCCAACATACCTCCATCATCAGCAGCCCCATGGATATCACTATGGTTTCGACACCTGGGCAGTACCATTCAATCTGGTGGTGTCAACAGCACTAAAATAGGTGTTGCTTGGGAACAATATGTATATATTATACATGAGTGACAAATGAAAGAAAGTGGCACTAGGAGTTACATATACTTTTTAATAACTGTTTGATTCAGCTTCATGTAACCAAAAGTTTCATGGTAACATAGAATGAACTCATACCAGGCTGAACATTCTTGGCTTTTCGGTAATGGGTACAAGGAGATACAGGAGGATCAGTTGATTATGATTTTACTCAACATATTCCCTTTCACAGGTTCATACACTTATTACAGCAGTTACTCTTTACTCTCTTTTACTCTTTTACTCGTTTCAGTCATTTGACTGTGGCCATGCTGGGGCACCGCCTTTTAGTTGAGCTAATCAACCCCAGGACTTATTCTTTGTAAGCCTAGTACTTATTCTATCAGTCTCTTTAGCCGAACCGCTAAGTTACAGGGACGTAAACATACCAGCATCGGTTGTCAAGCGAAGTTGGGGGGACAAACACAGACACACAAACACACATACACACACATACATATACATATATATACATATATACGACGGGCTTCTTTCAGTTTCCGTCTACCAAATCCACTCACAAGGCTTTGGTTGGCCCGAGGCTATAGTAGAAGACACTTGCCCAAGATGCCACACAGTGGGACTGAACCCGGAACCATGTGGTTGGTAAGCAAGCTACTTACCACACAGCCACTCCTACGCCTTCAGTTTTTCTAAACTCTTTAAAAGATCTCATAAAGTTGGGCCTCCAACCAGGCCTTTCACAATACCCTTAAAACTAGAAACTTTTCAGCACCCCCTCAAATATCTGTGTGTGTATGTGTGTGTGTGTGTACATAGACAAACCTATAAAGACATGTGTATGTGTATATATATGTGCGTGTGTGTGTGTTTATGTGTGTATGTATAGTATGTGTGTGTGTGTGTGTAGTGTGACTGAATAATGCTTTGCTGTAGCTGTAAAAAAGACTTACATCATAAAATTACTATAACTACTGATATTTAACACTTTAAAAGGTCAAGAGTTGATTTAAACACATCATTGAAAGATCATGAATCATATTTTTGTCAGTAACTATGATTTCTTGTATACTAAAGCTTCTTTATAGCTGAGTTGAATAGATCAAGGGGCATTTAATGTCTTTATTACTGAGGAAAAGACAGTAATACTGGTTATGATATAACCAACCTCTTAACAGCAATTCCACAAACCTCTGATTTACACACACACATACATACAGGCAGATCCTAAGTAATAAGACTAGAGACACACATGTACATATGTGCACAGATACCTATAAATAAACTCACTAGATTATCAGAAACTATCATCTGAATACTTATAAACTCATGCAAAAAGAAGTCGATGGTATTATTTTAGATTAAGTTATATTTTTTCTTAAAAAGCATAAATGCGTGTGTATATATATATATATATATATATATATTTCATTTGTACATGAAATTATATAATATATGTATACATATATGCGTATTCAGATTACATATATATATATATGTATATATTTATATATAGACACACACACACACACACATATATATATGTATATATATACATACGTATATATATGTTATAATGTATATTATTACTTATATATAGGTAATCATTTTATATTTAGGTATACACTTTGTATTCTCTTTAAAGCTTGTTCACAGTATTCGGTTACCTGATGCCAACAACAGTCTGGATGTATATTCCACTTGATTTACTTCAGGAACCCCTTACATAATATTTATAAAGACATGAGAGAAAGAAATTACAAGACTCTTTATTCACGACTATTGTTTCTACCCATCATGCAGGTTAGATGCTGCACAAATATTTGGAGTACATCACAAGTGCAGATGTGTCCCCTCAGGTGATTTATACATATATATATATATATATATGTATATGTATTTGTGTGCGTGTGTGTGTGTGTTATAGTATATTATAATATAGGTGCAGGCATGGTTGTGTGGTAAGAAGTTTGCTTCCCGACCACATAGTTCTGGGTTCAGTCTCACTGCAAGCCACTTTGGACAAGCTACTATAGCTTCAGACTGACCAAAGTCTTGTGAGTGGATTTGGTAGATGGAAACTGAAAGGAGGCCATCATGTACATGTGTGTGTGTGTATATATATATATATATATATATATATATATATATATATATATAT
>NC_068984.1:116627589-116631038 GCF_001194135.2 Octopus bimaculoides | reverse complement strand
CCCGCACGAAAACGGCCACGCTCGAAATGGTGTCTTTTATGTGCCACCCGCACAAGCCAGTCCAGGGGCACTGGCAACGATCTCGCTCGAAAATCCTACAGGAGCCAGTCAGGCGGTACTGGCAACGGCCACGCTCAAAATGGTGCATCTCATGTGCCACCCGCACAAGAACCAGTCCAGGGGCACTGGCAACGATCTTACTTGGCTTGCCGGGTCTTCTCACGCACAGCCCATTTCCAATGATGATATATATATATATATGTGTGTGTGTGTGTGTGTGTGTGTGTATGTGTGTGTCTTTGTGTCTGTGTTTCCTGTCATTGCTTAACAATCATTGTTGGTATTTTTGTATCCCTAAAACTAAGCAATTTTTATGTCTCTTAACTTAGCAGGGGATAAGTCGATTCCATCATCTCAAAAGGATGTAAAGCAAAGTTGACCTTGGAAGAATTTGAATTCAGAATATAAAAACGAACAAAATCTCACTAGTCATTTTACCCAACAAGTTAATGATTCTGCCAGCTTACCAGCTTGATCTTGTCCTAATATTGATCTTGTCCTAATATTATCATGCGAATTGTCTCTCAAACCCTCTTTCATGGGGCCAAAGTGATGATAGTCCAGTGACAATAATAGTCCAGTGACAATAATAGTCCAGTGACGAGGAAGTGAAAACTGTAGTGAAGAAATGGCTCAAAGAATAGTCAACAGAATTTTACGGGGCCGGGATACATGCTCTCATTCGAAGGTGGAACATTGCTATTGAAAGAAACAGTGACTATGTTGAAGTAGGGATGTGATCCACAGAGGACCAGCTTCATTTTGATATGATACATGTCCCTGTGCTGGTAATTATACCTGTCCTAAACAAAATGGCATTACTTTTTGACTCACCCTCGTATAAATGTATATATGTATATATATATGTGTGTGTGTGTGTGTGTGTATATATATATATATATATATATATATATATATATATATATATATATATATATATATATATACATATATATACATATATATGTATATGTATGTATGTATGTATGTATGTATGTGTGAAGGTTCAGTGGTTAAGGTGTTGTACTCACAATTACAAGATCAAGGGTTTGATTCCCAGACCGGGTGTTACATTGTCCTCTTGAGCAAAGCACTTCATTTCACATTGCTCTGCGATCATTTTGTCATCTGGCATGTGGCACCCATTGCACCTGTAGAGGTAATGCCAATTTGATGGAGGGAGTGAGCTTATGTGTACACAAACATGTGATCATTATAAACAAATCATCTGTGTGGTTGCTTGATAAGAAATTCTCGAACCCTCATACATCATCTAACGACGGGAGAGTTCACCATATATATATACGTAATGGTAAGATCCAAGGATCAAAGTGTAGGAAGTTAGTAAGCTTTGAGCAATCCATAAAAGTTATGAATAACAACTTTCAGGAACCTTAGTGGTTGTAAATTTTTCCCATATCAAGGTTTGATAAGCTGTGTATGTGAATAAAAATCCAAATTTAAGGAATGGAGTAGATCTAGATTTTATCTACTCCATTCCCTAAATTTTGGATGTGTGTGTGTGTGTGTGTGTGTGTGCATGCATTTATGTACATGTATATATCTTTTAACTTTTATTTGTTTCAGTAACTTGACTGCAATCATGCTGAAGGGTTTTAGTCGAACAAATCTACCCCAGGACTTTTTCGTTTATCAATTCTAGTACTTACTTTATCGGTCTCTTTTGCCAAACCGTCTAAGTTACAAGGACATAAACACACCAACACCAGTTGTTAAGCAGTGTGGTGGGGAAGTATAAACACACGCACACGTGCACACATACAGGTTCGTTAGTTCCAATATTAATGCTGTATCCCCTGAGGATTTGAACACATGAACTATGATCCACCCTATGTCCATGGACATTATGGACTGTACTGTAATCATCCCAGGAATATGGACTATGATCATAAGAAACATGTGATCCTTGGAAATGCACGTAGTGATGCATTAAAATATTTATAAATTCCATCCATGGATTATTACTATATTTATCCGACATATCAGCACAGCTTGGTACAACTCCATAAAACTGCAATTACAAGTTGGTGTCATTAGGTTGAATCCAACATAATAAAACAGGGGCTTTCATATGCCTAGTAAAAAACGTTTCCCATAAAAGAACTTAAAGGATATATATATATATATATATATGTGTGTGTGTGTATGTATATATATATATATATATATATATATATATATATATATAAAATTTAGATTCAAGGTGAATATGGTACTTAAGTTTAGGCACCAGAATTAAGTATGGTATTATCCAAACAATTCCAAAATAAGGTGATTAAAATCAAAATAAGCAACAAGGATATTCAAGGTTAATTCAGTACGATCATTTCATGCGACTCCATTTATTTAAGCAATGTGAACATTACATTAAATGTAAAATGCAGAGCAAACCTCAGCTGCACAAAGATACAGAAAATTTACTGAAATTTCATTTCAGTAGGACATATTAATGTAACTACATTTAAACACTCCAAGTGGGAAGGAAGAATACAAGAAACCGTTTTGACTTAGCCAGACCATACAGGCTAGTATATTTGTTTTTTTTGTTTCATCTTATCAGACCTAGTGATTCAAAGCTTAAGAGGGCACCAGCCTTTTCCTTATAAGGAAAGGGAAGGGGTAAACAATATACATGGATATGGTTATAAAGATTCTTTAGGTTTTAGAGACACACTATTATAAGTTGGTGGGTTTTATATACACATACACACAACGGGCTTCTTTCAGTTTCTGTCTACCAAATCCACTCATAAGGCTTTGGTCATCCCAAAGCTATAGTAGAAGACATCTGCAGATGGTGCCACACAGTGGGATTGAACCCAAACACATGCAGTTGGGAAGCAAGCTTCTTACCACACAGCCGTACCTGCACTTATATGTATATGTATCAACAACAATCTCAAAATCAAATCAAATGGAAATTGTAGTTGTGACCTCTGTGCCAGTAGCACATAAAAAGCACCATCCAAACGTGGCCGATGCCAGTGCCGCTCTGACAGGCTTCCGTGCCAGTGGCACGTAAAAAGCACCATCCAATCATGGTTGATGCCAGCTCCTCTGGCCCCTGTGCTGGTGACATGTAAAAAGCACTCACTACACTCTCGGAGTGGTTGGTGTTAGGAAGGGCATCCAGCTGTAGAAACATTGCTAGATCAGATTAGGGCCTGGTGCAGCCTCCTGGCTTCCAAGACCCCAGTCGAACCGTCCAACCCATGCCAGCATGGAAAAATGGACGTTAAACAACGATGATGATGATGATGATGTACCAATATTTTTATTATGCATGTGTATATATGTATGTAAATATACACATACATACATATATATATATATATATATATATATATATATATATATATATATATATA
>NC_068984.1:116626839-116627234 GCF_001194135.2 Octopus bimaculoides | reverse complement strand
TATATATATATATATATATATATATATATATATATATATATGTATATACGTAACAAATGAGAGAGAGAGAGAAAATGGAATTTTTGATCTCATGAATTCCATTTTCTCACTCTCTCATTGTTATATACTCAATGGACACTGAGGAATTCCTGAGGTAGATCCAGTGGCATTTATATCCATACGGTCGATGACATCAAGTAACCGTAGACAGTGAAAGTGCTTTAATCGGCATACTGCCAAGTGCATAACTAAGTTTTAAATAATTACTAATGTATATACATATAAATGTGGATACATATAGACATGTATATATAAAAAAGAATTTTACTGACGCCATTGGTCTCTTTATCTTATTCTTTTTTATATATACACACGCTAATACACGACCCATGTTA
>NC_068984.1:116623886-116626829 GCF_001194135.2 Octopus bimaculoides | reverse complement strand
ATATATTTGATGGAATCCTATCTTTATAAAGTACATATGTGGTATAAAAAAACATGGCTGTTGGATCTGTTTTGTGTTGCATGCATATGTGAATGTGAATGTGTGCGTATGTATGTCAATATATGTGCATATATGCATGCATGTGTATTATTTACTTTTATCCGTCTCTCTAACACTCTCTCCCTTTCACTCTACAGTCTCCCTCTCTTTCCCCCCTCTTTCCTCCTACTTCTCTCTACTACATTTACTGAAAGCCTACTGTGTGCCATATAATACAATATTGCTAATATTTTTCAAGACTCTACATTTAGATTCTTTTTAATCTATCCAGTTTCTTCATTGCCTGAAGGAAACTTTCTTATCTGATGCCAGTATTCATCTTGAATTAACAAAAAAAAAAAAAAAAAAAAAAAAAATACAAACCCATTTTTTTTCTCCCGTTTTTGTTCTTTTTTTTCTATTTAATTTTTTTTTTACCATTATTATTGTTGTTGTGCCATTTGTTCTTTTATTTTCATGCATTGTGTATTTGTTTACTTTTGTTTTCACTAACTATTGTAGTAGTAGTAGCAGCAGTAGTAATTGTTGTTGCTGTTGTTGCTTCCATTGTGTGGATTTGGTGAACTGTGTGAATATGGTTGCCTGTTGAAGTTCTCCCTATCATCAACACCATCATCATCATTATCATCATCGTCAATATAATCTTCATCACCACCACCACCACCATCATCATCATCATTATCATCACCAATATCATCATCATCATCATAATCATAATTATTATCCTCACCTTTAATTTTATTATTATTGTTGCTGTCATCATCATCATCATCATCGTCATTATTATTATTGTTGTTGTTGTTGTTGTTATAATTATTACTTTTTTTAGCATTAGTGTTTTAGCATTACTGTTATCATTATCATCATTGTTGCCATTATTATTCCATTACCTGTTTAATTGTTGTTAAAAAGCAACATCTTTATAGACTACAGGGTAACAGGTGGTACATCCCATACCACTTCCCCACTGATTTTGCAATGATGTGTGAAACGGCTGTTGATTTTTAATCTTCAAAGTAGAAATAACCTCAACTTAAAATCTCTCATTAATGCAGGACAATGAAAATACCTTGCACTTTAGTCACTACAAAGTGCTATGCATCTACTTAAATATGAAGGTACCAGTTTAGGGATAAGTAAACATGTGCATGTGTGTGCATGTGCACATATGTGCACACACATGCATATACATAGAAATGCACACATACACACATGTATGTATCATGCCTATGTATATACACATAAACTTGCATGTCATGAAAGGCGAATAAAAGAATTGTCATCAGGGAAAACTTCCAGCTGTAAGACACTGTTGCAAAATGTCCCAACCCATACATAGCAGCATAGACATGCAGGCATAAAATTCATGATTATAGCGATGATGATGGTAACGCTGGTGCTGGTGCAGTTGGTGATGATGACAAAGACTGTTCGATATAAATCTACATCTATATCTATCTCTCTATGTATGTATGTATGTATGTATGTATGTATGTATCTATCTATCTATCTCTCTATCTGTATGTCTATCTGTCTGTCTGTCTATCTATCTATCGTTCAATCTATCTATCTATCTATCTATCTATCTACACACACACACACATGCACACAAACACACACACGTGTGCACGCACACACACACACACGCACACACACACATACATATACACAAATATCATGGGTGCTGAAATACATCCAGTGAAAAATTCAGGTTATGTATACAGAGAATTTAACCCTTATGAGTATTTTAATAGCCTATGGCCTAATCCAAGAGTCCCCATGGTAAAGGTGCAGGAATGGCTGTGTGGTGAGTAGCTTTCTTACTAACCACATGGTTCCGGGTTCAGTCCCACTGCATGGCACCTTGGGCAAGTGTCTTCTACTATAGCCTCGGACTGACCAAAGCCTTGTGAGTGGATTTGATAGACGGAAACTGAAAGAATCCCGTCATATATATGTATGTATATGTCTGTGTGTATGTTTGCGTGTCTGTGTTTGTCTCCTCCAACACCGCTTGACAACCGGTGCTGGTGTGTTTACGTCCCCGTAACTTAGCAGTTCGGCAAAAGAGCTCGATAGAATAAGTACTACACTTCCAAAGAATAAGTCTTGGGGTCGATTTGCTCGACTAAAGGCAGTGCTCCAGCATGGCCACAGTCAAATGACTGAAACAAGTAAAAGAATAAAAGAATGATATATATATCAGTTGTATATGGTCGTTGTATTGGTTGTGCTGCCACACCCAATGGCACCAAACTGCAAACAGGGGTATAACAAATGTCTTCCATTAAGATTGATAATTAAATTTAAGATTAATATTTATAACGAATTTGCCATTTTTGATGGGTGTGCAGCGCATACCTAGCACACCTGGAATATATACCCCTGGTTGATATACACCTTCCCCAGTGCTTACTGCCTCTTTGATATCTTCACACTTTTCCACCATTTTTTCTCCTCTCCACTGCACCATGTTTCTTACCCACTTATCTCCCCATTTCTATTCATCATACCAGGCATCCATACCCGAATACTACTGTATACTGGCATTCTGTTGATTAAGATGACGAGTGTTCCAGTTAATTCGATCAACAGAACAGCGGCGAGCTGGCACGAACATTAGCACGCCGGGCGAAATGCTTAACGGTATTTCGTCTGCCACTACGTTCTGAGTTCAAATTCCGCCGAGATCGACTTTGCCTTTCATCCTTTTGAGGTCGATAAATTAAGTACCAGTTACGCACTGGGGTCGATATAATCAACTTAACCCATTTGTCTGTCCTTGTTTGTCCCCTCTGTGTGTAGCCAGCCCCTTGTGGGCAGTAACGAAATAAGAACAGCCTGCTCATGAAATTGATATGCAATTGGCTGAGCACTTTTCAA
>NC_068984.1:116617545-116623876 GCF_001194135.2 Octopus bimaculoides | reverse complement strand
TTGAGGTCGATAAATTAAGTACCAGTTACGCACTGGGGTCGATATAATCAACTTAACCCATTTGTCTGTCCTTGTTTGTCCCCTCTGTGTGTAGCCAGCCCCTTGTGGGCAGTAACGAAATAAGAACAGCCTGCTCATGAAATTGATATGCAATTGGCTGAGCACTTTTCAAACACATCATCATCATCGTCGTTTAACGTCCGCTTCCCATGCTAGCATGGGTTGGACGATTTGACTGAGGACAGGTGAACCAGATGGCTACACCAGGCTGCAATCTGATTTGGCAGAGTTTCTACAGCTGGATGCCCTTCCTAACGCCAACCACTCCGAGAGTGTAGTAGGTGCTTTTACGTGTCACCCGCACGAAGGTCAATACCCTTAATGTAGTTCTTGGGGAGATTCAGCTTGACACAGAATGTGATAAGGCTGGCCCTTTGAAATATAAGTACAGTTTACTTTTGCCAGCTGAGTGGATTTGAACAATGGGAAATAAAATGTTTTGCTTGAGGACACACTGCATTACTGGGAATCGAACTCATGACCTTACAACTGTGAGCTGAATACCCTAATGCCTAAACCATGCATCTTCACACTACGGTGTAAGTATATGTGTATATCTGCGTGTCATGCAGATGTCATTTATTTTGACATTTGCAAGGCCTTTAACAAGGTTCACCACTACATCGTATTAAAGAAACTAATGTTGGAATTCAAAGGAAATTATTAAGGTAGATTCAAAGTTTTGTGGTGAACTGAACCCAGCATGTGGTGATAGATGGTGTTTGATCAAGCTCAGCAAGAGTTATTAGTTGAGTCCCACAAGGCACTGTATTGGGCCCACTCTTTTTCATTACTTACATCAATGACATCATTGACATTGTCAAACATAACAGCATTAAAATATTTGTGGATGACTCTAAGCTTTTGAAGGTCATTGACAGGGTAGATAATGGGACCTGTTTGCTGTTATCCCAAAAATACAATATGCAGCTAAACGAGAATAAATTCGAAGTAATCCACCTCAGTAAAGAGACTGCACTTAAACTACCATGCATGCTTCCTTTGAGTGAAAACCTCATGGCATCAAACACCACCAGGAACCTGGGAGTAACTGTTGACAACTTGAGCTGGAGTGCCCACATAAACAACAAAGTTGAGATGGTTTACACGGCATGCTCCTTGATCCTCAGGACTTTTCAGTCAAGAGATGCTCCTATCATTATCCTTCTCTTCTCCACCTTCACCCGCCCTCACTTTAAATACTGTTGTCCACTGTGGTCTTCAATGTGCTGCCACAAAGGTTAAGAAATTTGCATGAGGTGGAAGAAGATGTCTTCAAAAGGAACTAGACATCCTCCTGTCTACAATGCTGGATGAACTAACAGCCCAACATAAAGTGCAGACGAGGGCAGCGGAATCAAACTCTCTTATATACCAAATGTACCAATAGCTGGGACAAAGGCACACACAGGAGTGGTGATATGAAACACCCAGAGTGAGGAAGTCAGAAAGACCATGGTGGTGCTCCAGCATGACCACACCTGCATGGCTGAAATGAGTAAAAGGAGTATGTGTGTGTATATATATATATATATATATATATATATATATACATACATTTAATATTATTTGCATGTATACATTTGTGTGTGTATATATATATATATATATATATATATATATATGTATGTATGTATGTATGCATATGTATGTATATTCACATATATGCATATATACATATATACAGACATATATATGAATGTGTGTGTGTGCATATTTGCATATACCTATACATTCATGCATACATATACATACATATATGTGTGTGTGCATATTTGTATATATGTAATATCTACATACATGATAGCATTATTGATTTTTTTAAAAAATCTTCTGGAATGTTCCTTAAGGCAACATATATTTTCATGTGCGTGTTCTTATTCCTTTCTTATATTTAATTTTGACCTATATATGCGTATGCATTGTAAATTGTGAAGAGAACTCATCCCCGCTGTCTATGGACTGTTGAAGCACAGTAAAATGGCAAATGGCTTGCATGTAGTTAGGTCAATATCTTGATTAAATGAATTAAGAATATTTGCTCTGGATTTTTAATGAAATGAGGCCTTTGTTGAACTATGGTCTCTTTGATTTTTTTTGTAGAAGAATTATACAGAAAGATTTATCCATGTATGTGTGTGTGCTTGTGTGTGTGTGAATATGCGTATATGCACACACGCACACACACACATATATATATGCACATGTCTGTTATTTATGTAGTTATGTATATATGCATATATATACAGGTATATATGTATTTATGTACATATATATATGTATATATGTATGTATATAGATAGATAGATAGATAGATAGATAGATAGATCGATAGATAGATAGATAGATAGATAGATAGATAGATAGATAGATCGATAGATAGATAGATAGATAGATAGATAGATAGATAGATAGATAGATAGATACACACATATCCTCATCAATTATCAATTTTTAACATTCATTTTGGATGTAGACGTGGGTTGTACTCTTTGACAGGAACCAACAAGCTGAAGGACGGCATCAAGCCCAAATGCTCACTCTGACAGTGTTTCTACATGTGGATGCACTTCCTGACGCAACCATTCTATAGATTGTGTGCGGTGCTTTATCTTGGCATTAGCACTAGTGTTGTTTGTAAGTAGCTTGCAAGGCAAGATCCCCTTGACTGAGTGGGTATGTAGTATTGAGGGAGACAGTGTCATGCCAAATTTTGAAAAATAAAAGCATGATTAAAGGAACATGAACAGGAAACGGTGTCATGCTGTAAGAGGGATATATGGTTTCGCTTGTTGGAAATAGAGAGTGACAGAGAAGGGGAGAGCACTCTCTCAGGGTAGACGCTAAATATAAGAGAGAACAGGGATTGAGTACTGGAAATGGTGGGTGAGCAGATAAGCACACTAGAGCATGAAAGAGATGTTACAATAATTATACTCAGCAAATAAGCAAAAATATTATCAATTCACATGAGGCATGCTGGATAATATTTTTGCTCACCCACTGAGTATAATCATTGCATCATAAAGTATGCCTATTAGCGTTTAATGCATTATAGCACCAATGAGTTGCTGTATCCTGAAAAGAGTTGTTTGTTATACAAATGTACCCTGGCCACCCACAAATGTCTGTCCATTTTTTGTCTATTATTTACTTGGGGTATATTTCTTATAGTCAATGTTTGTTCTGCTGGATCTTTTTATCCTCATTAGGATTCCGGCCAATCAATACACTAATTGTGTACATATCTTTTCCATGTTTATATTAGTGTCTTCTCATTCCTATATATATATATATATATATATATATATATATATATATATATATATATATGTATATATGTATGTATCTATGTATCTGTGTATGTACACATGTTTTTGTACATATACATATGTGAATATTCATTTATTCATTTACTTGTTTCAGTCATTTGACTGTGGCCATGCTGGAGCACTGCCTTTAGTCAAACAACTCGACCCCAGGACTTATTCTTTGTAAGCCTAGTACTTATTCTGTCGGTCTCTTTTGCCAAACCACTAAGTAACGGGGACGTAAGCACACTAACATTGGTTGTCAAGCGATGTTGGGGGTGACAAGTACAGACACACACACAAATATATACATATACATATATATATATATATATATATGTATATATATTTCTACGAAATCCACTCACAAGGCTTTGGTCAGCCTGAGGCTATAGTAGAAGACACTTGCCTAAGGTGCTACACAGTGGAACTGAACCCGGAACCATGTGGTTGGAAAGCAAGCTACTTACCACACAGCCACGCTGCGCCTATATATATATATATATATATATATATATATATATATATATATATATATATATATGTATGTACACACACACATATTTGCATGCGTGTGTGTTTGTGTGTGTGTGTGCAGGTAGATAAACAGGCAGACAGACTGATAGACAGATAGACACATAGATAGATACCCATATATATTTATGTATATTTAGCTGTATATGTATATTCATTTGTATGTCTTTGTATATACATGTATTTATATGCTTATCAATATATAAGTAAATAAATGTGTTTGTATATGTGTGTGTGTGCGTAGGGGTTGTGTGTATCTTGTTGGATATGCAAGGCCTTTCTTTGCTGTATGAGTATTGGTGTTTTTTTCACATCACTTTGTCTACCTGATCCAACTGTTTCTGTTCCTTGTGATCATAGATATTGCCTTTTGTCAGCCATGATCTCTACATCTCTACCCGAATGTTAGATTAAAGTTTATGCTACCAAATAAGTTTCTTTCGCAAACAATTGACCTAAGCCTTATTGCAATATTTAATGCATATTATCTTCATCTCACATTTGATCTGTTAATAAATGCTATTTTAGCGTGGTTGTAATATATTCTTCATTGGATGTTCACAATACATAGGTTGCATGTGAAGACAATGACCACACTAAACAATAAATGAGTTTTCAAATATTTTATTAACACACATCATTTATATTTACAAGTGTACATCCAATAAATTATGGGAACAATGTTCAATGAACATAATGGTTAGGAATCTTCTGTAATATAACTTGCTAGATAATATTATGAAAGTAGTATGTGTGTTACTTGATACTACAAGTTAAGGTTGGTACCTTTTAGTGAGTTCAATATAAACCTATTACATAAAGAAAAGTGAAAGAGGAGGAGAGACCAATTTACTAAAGACAAGTGACAGAGGAGGAGAGACCAATTTACTAAAGACAAGTGACAGAGATTTCCCTAGATGACTGAGTAATACTGACCTGATATTGAACTTACCAGCTTTTAAAACTGAAAGCCATTCAGTAAAACTGCTTGGTGGGAAAACTCTCATTGCTTAGTTTTATTTTTCAAATATTGAAATCATTTGCACACATGGAAATGCTTCAAACAAATGGTAATACTCACTGAGTTCAATTTTTTCCAAGGTTGACTTTGCCTTTCATCCTTTCACAGTTGATAAAATAGGTACGAGTTGAACACGGGGACTGATGAAATCAATTTATCTCCTCGCCTTCCCCACCCCCAAATTTGTGGGCCTGGTGTCAAAACTTGAAATCAATAATTATTTTATTTTAATTATCTGTTTCTTTTATTGCAATTTTAATTTGTTATTTTATTTATTTTGCAGATGGAAAATGTTCAAGCAAACAATCGTCGAAGAGTAATGAGGCGCTCATTGAGACAAACGAAAAATTACCATCATCGCCACAAAACAAAGCTAATATATGTCTCGAAGAAGTGTTACAGAAGGTAAATCAGTGTCTGAAAAGACTCAGCACTCCAGAAGACATAGATATACTAAACACAGACTGTTATAATGATATTAAAGTTGTGTGGGAAGCTTCGCAGTACAATCCAAACATCCATATACGTAAATCAGTGGCCTTATGTCTTTACCAATCAAAGTTTGTCAAAATTTTCAAAAACATTTGGCTCTGTGTACACCAAGTTCACATCTTTCACAAAGATAATATTAAACAGTGGCGGAAACTAAAGAAAAGCCTGTCGGTTCTATGGAATACATGTGACATAAACAGCGAAGTATGTCAAGACGTTTGTGACAATGGTTTAATCTCAATACTCCTGCATGCACTTGTGAATGTTTCAAACACACGATACTCTGAGGATGACAAGAAACAATATTACGTGAAAGCCATTCTAGGAATCATGCACAATGTTGTACGTCACAATAGCGATGGACGTTTACTTCTGCGTGAGTGTGGTGGAGTTCGGGCTCTTCAACATTTGTTCAAGTCAGATCTTGACATGATCCGTGCTAAATCTCTCATTGTACTCTCTTATGTTGTCGATGAGACGGAGAGCGAATTGCTCAATTCGAACAGTGACCTGCTCAGTTTCATTTTGGATATTTTCGATAGGGCATTAAACTCCCCTAATCACTTCAGTAGCAAATATGGAATGTGTGTAACAGAAATTCTCAGGGGTTTATTTAACCTGTCTGCAAGTGATGTCAACAAAGTGCAACTGGTTCAGAATGGTATCTTAACATTTTATGTTCGTCTTTTACAAGAAGAAAATCTATATATAAACAATCCCCTTTCTGAAGAGGAAATTCTTTTAGTTATAAATGGACTTTGGGCACTTTCTTTCAATGGCAAGAACAAAGCATTAATTCAAAAGGAAGCAGGATGTCTTGAAGGTATGTATGAATATGTGTGTATGTATATGTGTATGTGTGTGTGTATATATATATATATATATATATATATATATATATATATATATATAT
>NC_068984.1:116610809-116617507 GCF_001194135.2 Octopus bimaculoides | reverse complement strand
TGATGTCAACAAAGTGCAACTGGTTCAGAATGGTATCTTAACATTTTATGTTCGTCTTTTACAAGAAGAAAATCTATATATAAACAATCCCCTTTCTGAAGAGGAAATTCTTTTAGTTATAAATGGACTTTGGGCACTTTCTTTCAATGGCAAGAACAAAGCATTAATTCAAAAGGAAGCAGGATGTCTTGAAGGTATGTATGAATATGTGTGTATGTATATGTGTATGTGTGTGTGTGGAGGCACAATGGCCCAGTGGTTAGGGCAGAGGACTCACGGTTGTGGAATTGTGGTTCCAATTCCCAGACCGGTTGTTGTGGGTGTTTATTGAGCGAAAACACCTAAAACTCCACGAGGCTCCGGCAGGGGATGGTGGCAAACCCTGCTGTACTCTTCCACCACAACTTTCTCCCACTCTTTGTTCCTGTTTGTGTTGTACCTGTATTTCAAAGGGGCAGCCTTGTCACGCACTGTGTCATGCTGAATTTCCCCGAGAGCTACGTTAAGGGTACACGCGTCTGTGGAGTGCTCAACCACTTACACGTTAATTTCATGATCAAGCTCTTCTGTTGATCGGATCAACAGAAACCCTCGTCATCGTAACCAACAGAGTGCCAAGTTATACATATATACATATACATATGTATATATATATAATATATAAATGTATGAGACACAAGGCATAAATAACGTTCATTACATATTTTATTTCATTGTAGTAAATTTGGCTTACAGCTGTTTCCAGTAGTCATTATAGGTTCATTATTGATAGGTTTACTCAATCAGCCCATTGATCAGCTGAGAAAAATTGAATGACCTATGTTAATGTATGTGTATATATAAAACATTTATCTAAAATATAGCAGGACATCTTGAAGTTGTTTATTATTTTTTTCACCAATGTTTTATCAGAAAATGTCACATTTTTCTTGTCTCCCTTTTTAGCTCACATTCACACCTTCAGCCATATCCCCAGTTCTATGTCTTCCTCTCACAATACAATTACACCTATACATCTACCTTCCCCCACCATCCCATACCACTACACTGCAACACCTGCACATCTCTTTCTCTCTCTCTCTTTCACTATGTTTGTTAAAAGTTGTTCCTTCCATATTGCCTTCATTACACACACACACACACACACACACACACACACACACACACACACACACACACACACACACACACACACACACACACACACACACACACACACACACACACACATACACACAGAGTCAGTTTTTAGAATTACATTTTTTTCTTGTTTCAATAAAATACTTATAGCGTTGCCTTCCTTATAGGCAGGGGTTTTCAAACTGTGATCCGCAAGGACAAAACAGGGGGTCCGTGGACAGCAAATACTTTTTATGGGCAATTTGATTTTATATATGTTTTTTAATCAAAATCTTTTAATTGACAATAAACCTACTTGTTAAATACTGTTAAATAAACAAATGTAAAATTATATGTTATTTTAAGCAAATATTTATGTATAAATTTCATAAGCGTTTATAAGGGGGACCCCCTAAGGTAAAGCCTGAAATATAAAGGGGTCCGCAAGTCAAAAAGTTTGAAAACCCCTGTTATAGGCAGTGTCATTTATTTCCAATTTTCTAATGAAAACATGTCACCGCTTGGAAAGAAGTGATAGTT
This sequence comes from Octopus bimaculoides, assembly GCF_001194135.2. Lineage (NCBI taxonomy): Eukaryota > Metazoa > Mollusca > Cephalopoda > Octopoda > Octopodidae > Octopus > Octopus bimaculoides. The sequence goes on along the minus strand of NC_068984.1, from coordinate 116,615,848 downwards.
GGCTGCAAAGAAAGGCCTCCAGCTGTAGAAAATCTGCCTCAATGAATTCCTTTGGTCCATTGCCAGCTTGGAAAAGTAGAACAATAAAAACAATAACGGTGATGATGGTGGTTGTGTTGTTGTTGGGGTTGTTTTTGTTGTTGTTGGTGGTGGTGGTGGCGGCAGTACCGGTGGTGGTGACGGTAGCGGTAGCGGGGGTGGTTTCTTGAGCAAATGTAATGTTGACACACAGATGAGTTCTGCCTCAGTGCTTATGATACTGGCTTAATAAGAATTCAAATACTCCTTTTGTATTGCGATAATAAAGTTCTTTGATGATAACGGAATATTACTCGATTTGTAACACTTAAGGTAATTCAATATTTGAAAAGAAGCATCAGATACAAAACACATTTAGATTTTCAGAATCAGTTTTATATAAAAAGATTTTTTTTCGAAATTAGCAACAAAAGAATTGTTTACTATTAAATGTGACCAGTTGTGAATTAGCAAAAAGTTGTAGAATTTTTAACTAAATTTCCTATAGAACAATAGATGTAGGTATGGCTGTATGGTTAAGAAGTTCACTTTATGACCACATCACTATGGGTTCAGTCCCATTGTGCAGCACCTTGAGCAAGTGTCTTCTACTGTGGTTCTAGGTTGACCAATGTCCTGTGAGTATATTTGGTTGACAGAAACTGTAGGTGTAATTAAAGGCAGTGAGCTGGCGGAATCGTTAGCATGCCGGTGGGGTGGGTGCCAAGGAGGCAGCAGCCCGAAAGAGCTTAGGAACCACTTATCTAGCTTATCTCTGCTTGGATATCACTGTTATAATGCAACACATGTAAAAGAGTAGAATGTTGATCTTCATATTGAGTTGACAATATCTGGTAAAGTATACTACATCAAAGTACATGCACACATACACACACACACGCACATATATATAGGCACAGGTGTGGCTGTATGGTAAGAAGCTTGCGTCTGAACCACATGGTTCTGGGTTCAGTCCCACTGTGTGGCACCTTAGGCAAGTGTCTTCTACTATAGCTTTGGGTGACCAAAGCCTTGTGAGTGGATTTGGTAGACAGAAACTGAAAGAAGCCCAGGCGGCCAACTGGCAGAAACGTTAGCACGCCAGGCGAAATGCTTTGCTGTATTTCATCTGCTGTTACGATCTGAGTTCAAATTCCACCAAGGTCGACTTGCCTTTTATCCTTTCGGAGTCGATAAATTAAATACCAGTTATGCACTGGAGTCAATGTAATCGACTTAATCCCTTTGTCTGTCCTTGTTTGTCCCCTCTATGTTTAGCCCCTTGTGGGCAATAAAGAAATAAGAAACTGAAAGAAGCCCACCATATATACATCTGTATATATTTGTGTGTGTGTGTGTGTCTTTGTGTCTGTGTTTGTCCCCTCGCCATTGCTTGGCAACTAATGTTGGGGTGTCTATATCCCTGTAACTTAGTAGTTCAGCAAATGAGACTTATAGAATAAATACTAGGCTTACAAAGAATAAGTTCTTGGGTCAATTTCTTTTGAATGAAAACCCTTTAAGGTGGTGCTCCAGCATGGCCACAGTCAAATGAGTGAAACAAGTAAAAGAAAGGCTACTCACATACATGCATGTGCACACACACACACACACACACACACATAACATATGACAGAAAGAGAAACAAAATGGAATTCATGAGATTATTTATTCACTGCAATCATTTTGACCCGTTGTGCATCAGTGCTTCACTGGTGGGATGCTGCACAAACAGTTGTGATGCATCATTGGTGCAGATGTGTCTCATCAGATGATTTGTCAAAAGGTACCTTGTTTTTCAATCTCCATTTCGTTTATTTTGATCAGAATACACTTTGTTAGTTGTCTTTACTACCTGCATATATATATATATCAATATATCAATATTCATACATACATACACACACACACACACACACACACACACACACATATATATATATATATACACACACACACACACACACACACATATATATATACATATATATGTGTATATATATATATATATATATATATATATATATATATATAGATACATATACATACACACACACACATATACACATACATACACACACATACGCACACATGTATATCATCATCATCATCATCATCATCATCATCATCATCGCCATCATCATCATCAATTAACATCCGTTTTCCAAGCTGGCAGATGTTGAATGGATTGATATGAGCTGACCAGTCAGAAGACTGTGCCAAGCTCTGCTGTCTGCTTTGGCTTGGTTTCTACAGCTGGCTGCCTTTTACGTGACTCTAGCAGCAGTGAAGTCACCAGATAATTTCCAAGATACCCACTTCTCAACTGAAGGTGGCGGGGTGGGGGGGTAGTATTGAGGAAGGTGCCATTTTTCTTGAGGTAAGTTCAAATTATGAGTGGAGGGACAGAAATAGGCATCATCATCATCATCATCATCATCGTTATCATCGTTGTTTAACATCTGCCTTCCATGCTGGCATGGGTTGGACAGTTGGACAGGAGCCGGCCAAGTAGGAGCCTACACCAGACTCCATGTCTGTTTTAGCAGGGCTTTTATGGCTGGATACCCTTCCTAGCACCAACCACCCAGCAGAGTAGACTGAGTGCTTTTTACGTGACACAAGCACAGGTGAGGTCAGTTTTAGCATCTCAGTAGGAGAGAGAGAGAGAGAGAGAGGAGGATAAGGTGGGTTGGTTGATAAGTGTGCAAGATTGCAAAAGGAGTGTGGGAGGTGGAGGTGAGGGGTTGTTAGGACATTTCATTTTAACAGGTATATTTACCAAAATTATATAAAAATATCTTGAAATACTACAAAGTAAATTTATCCAATAAAATCGCCATTGGCTTCAACCATGGCCTCCAGATGACCTCAAAATCTCCTGCAACTCTTCTGGACAGGCTCCTTGTTTAATCTGGCGAATGCTGCCATAATCCTTACCTTCAGTTTATCTTTGGTGTTATAAGAGCTTTTGGTCTCTCACTCAGCTGTGTCCCACACATAATAATCAAGGGGATTGCAGTCTGGAGAGTTAGTTGGCCAGATGTTAGGGGTGATGTGGTCACAGAAATTGTCTGACAGCTGTCTGTGGGTTCTCTTGCTTGTGTGGCCTGGTGCAGAGTCCTGTTGCCAGACATAGGTTCTTCCAGCAGCCACTCTATTGAGCCAGACAGCACTACCTCCTCCAGGCTCTTGATTTAGGCCTCCGTGTTGAGTCTGAGGCTGTGTGAGAAGATGAATGGAGGCACAATGTCGTTATCACTAGTGATCACTCCAAACACCATGGTGTCGACTGGATGTTTGATTTTTATCACTCTTGGTACACATCTTCAGATTGCACTGTCCTCAAATTGACACCTGAAGGACTTCGAAATGTTTGTATTGGAGCTTCTGGCGTGAATACCAAGTAGTACAGCATGTCGTTTCCAAATTTCTGGCAGAGTGAATCAAAACGTCACAGTGATGTTTTCCTCATAGAGGTTGCCCAGCTGACCCAACTATACTGTGTAGTCAACAAAATGAAAAACAAGGAATGCCCGTTCATGAAATTAAAAATATAAAATTGCAACAATTTACCCATCTCACCCAGTATATATATATATATATATATATATATATATTATATATATATTGGCAGATAGATGAATAGATAGAGAAAGATAAATGGACAAGTATGTGTGCATGTGCACGTGCCCATTTTATTTTTTAGCACCACCCCACTTAACAACTGCTTTGGTTTGTTTACATCCCTGTAACTTAGCAGTTCAGGAAGTGAAACTGAAAGAGACCAGACTGTAAAACAAAATAGTTTGGAGTTAATTTAAATGAACAAAACCCTTCAAGCTGGTGCTCCAACATGGCCACAGTCCAGTGACTGAAACAAATAAAAGAACAAGAAAATAATAATTTATTTATTCTTTCTCCAAAACGGAATCAAAACATTGCCAAGTTTAACTTCGCCATTTACTCTCCTTGAATTCATAAAAAAAATACCAGTAATTCATTGAGGTCATTTTAGTTGACTATGTGAGTCTCACCTTCAGAAATTGGATTTATGCCTAATCAAAAGAAATCAATATACATATATATTTTGAATAGAACAATAGATTTTATACGGATTGCTAAATATGTCAATTACTAATCAATATGTGTTTGAAAGAGATGTTGTTGCCAAGGTAGTATAACATTAGGTTCAATAATTTACTCTATCTTGTTTCAAACCTTTATATTTTGAGTTCAAATCCTGTCAGAGGCTGGTGTTAGATTTTATTTCTTCGTGACACAATTTCCAATGATATCATTTTATCTTTTACTTGCTTCAGTCAATAGACTACAGCCATGTTGGGGCACCGCCTTGAAGGATTTTTAGCTAAATGAATCAACCCCAGTACTTGTTCTATTGGTCTTTTTGCTGAACTGCTAGATTATGAGGATGTAAATAAACCAACTCTGGTCTTAAAGCAGTGGTGGGAGACAAACAGAGACACAAAGAAACACACATTGGTGTGTGTATATATATATATATATATTTTTATTTGTTTCAGTCATTTGACTGTGGCCATGCTGGAGCACTGCCTTTAGTCGAACAAATCAACCCTAGGACTTATTCTTTGTAAGCCTAGTACTTATTCTATCAGTCTATTTTGCCAAACCACTAAATTATGGGGACATAAACACACCAACATCAGTTGTCAAGTGATGGCGGTGGGGACAAACACAGACACCACAAATACACATATATTATATATATATTGTTGTATTTGGGGATGGTCATGTTGCCAGTTTAGCCAATAAAAACACACGCACTATATATTTGGTGTTGATTTGCTTCAGCTTTATTTTACATTAATCGTATTTCGGCCAGAGTTCTTTTGTTACAATTCTGTGACCTCATCAGTGGTCCTTTGATTTCTTCTTTCTTATTTGTGTGTCTTTCCTTACTAACAATCAGCACAAAGTTTTGTCAGTGAACAGGGTGCGGGTTTCAAAGTGACAAAAATATTTTGGCAGAAAATAAAATT
>NC_068984.1:116605438-116610455 GCF_001194135.2 Octopus bimaculoides | reverse complement strand
TGTGTGTGTGTGTGTGTGTGTTTCAAGTGGTGTACAGAGATTGTATATTGAGAAAAAGGAAGCAGTCAAATTTTGGATAATCCTTTATTAGCGCTTTTGTTCATTTACAAACTCATTGAGACAAAATCAAAATCAAAATTGTGAAAACAGAACATTTCATTGTTCGTTTATACGAATCGGATTGTTTTTGTTCGGAAGAGGAGAATATTGTTTTTGTTTTTTTTTTGGAAAAAAGGAGACAGAAAGAAACGCAAAGTGGTGGTGGGGTGAATGGATAGAGAGAGAGGTTTCAGGACAATCAAGAAAGAGAAGAAAAAATAATAAAGAATGAGAAAAGGATAGATAGACAGGGAGAACGAGAGAGAGAGAGAGGTTTTCCTTTCAATTTGGTGTGGTCAATTCATTGAAACTTCATTTCAAATTTTTTTTTCCTTCTTTCTTTTTCCATTGTATACCCATCAACATATTTGTAAATAAACACATTTTCTCATGAGGGCTCTCTGTCTATCTATCTATCTAACTATCTACCTATCTTTCTACCCATCTGTCTATCTATCTATCTGTCTGTCTGTCTGTCTGTCTATCGATCTGTATGTATATATGTATGTATGTATGTACGTATGTCTGTCTGTCTGTCTGTTTGTCTGTCTATTTATCTATCTATCTATCTATCTATCTTTCTATCCATCTGTCTATCTTTTCCCCATCCTTTATTATTATATTTTTTTCCTCTTTCTTGATTGTCCTGAAACCTCTCTCTCTCTACTTATTCCCCTGCCCTCCACTTTGCTTTTCTTTCTGTGTCCCCCCCCCTAAAAAAAACAAAAACAATATTTTCCTTGTCTAAACAAAACAAAAAAATCTTCCAAATCATATAAATGAACAACAAAACGTTCTGTTCTTACCATTTTGATTTTGATTTTGTTTTGAGTAGTTCATAAAGGAACAAAAGCGCTAATAAAGGATTATCCAAAATTCTAACTGCTTCCTTTTTCTCAATATATATATGTGTGTGTATATATATATATATTGTTGTATTTGTTGAGGGTCATGTTGCCAGTTTAGCCAATAAAACACACGCACTATATATTTGGTGTTAATTTGACAAAATCGTTAGTAAAGAAAGACACACAAATAAGAAAGAAGAAAGCAAAGGACCACTGATGAGGTCACAGAAGTGTGATGAAAGAACTCTGGCCGAAATACGATTAATGTAAAAAAAATAAAATAAAGCTGAAGCAAATTAACACCAAATATATAGTGCGTGTGTTTTATTGGCTAAACTGGCAACATGACCATCCCCAAATCAACAATATCTGTTTCAACGCACAATTTCACATCAAGAATCTTGCAAAACGAATATATATATATATATATATATATATATATATATATATATACAAACATACATATATATATATACATACATACATACACACACTTTCAATAAACTTTCAGTTTTTCAGTTTCTGTCTATGAAATTCTCTCACAAAGCTTTGGTCAGCCTGGGGCAACAGTCGGAGACACTAGCCCAAGTTGGTACACAATGGGACTGAACTCAAAACCATGTAGTTGGGATAGCAAACTTTTTACCACACAGTCAAGTCTGAGCCTATTACTTATATTTTAAACATACATATATATATATATAAAAAACAAAATCTTTGCTGAGATTAGAATTTCAGAAAGATGTTATGCAATCTGTGTGTAGAGATGTGACTGATGAGATGCCAATCTCCAATGTCCACAGTTTGCTTCTTTTAGATCCTAAGATGAAATATATTCCTATGTTTGGATATGTTTCCATGGAAGATTGTAAACAAAAGATACTGTTTGTTTAATTGTGATGCTCATTTACAACTACTGTGTATGCATGTGTGCACACACACACATACACACATACACATACACAAATAATTGCTGTCTCTCTGTACTTCTTTGTGGTCAATGGCATTTCTAACTTCCTGTCCATGACCTTTCAGATGGTCAGTCTGTCCAGTTGCAGATCTGCATGATTATAAATATAGGTGACAGATGAAAGGTGTAACACTCGCTGGATTGATTGGGATCACTTTGTGGGATATGATCTTTGTGTACTGTTATGTTTTTTCAGACCTGAAATCGACTTGCAAACTTTCTCACATACTAGGCATACATACATACATACATAAATAAATACACACATACAGGCATACAGACATACAAGCATGTCTAGACAAGCAACTATATCCATGAGAATACATACATAAAATGAAACATACAAATCTGCTTGTATACATACATACATACATACGTACATACATGCATACATACAAACAAAAATACTCTGTTGATATTGAAATTCCAATGAAGGAGCCTTGAGTCTAGTTTGGAAGCTGTTTCTTTCTCTATTGGCAAGAATTCTTGACATAAAACTGAATAATGGCATACATACATACATACATACATACATACATACATACATACATACATGATGATGGCTTCCCCCTCGTTATCAAGTATGGCCATTGCACAAAGCTTAACTTAACGGTGCTCTGATCGAATGTGACTTTTTAGCCCAGCCAAAGATCTACAATGTCTTGCACAGAGTTGGCATCCAAAACCTTTACTGGCAATAGCTGGCTGTTGTTGTAATTGGGCTCCATGTACTTTTGCGTGTCATTTAAGTCCTCCAGCTGACATACATACATACATGCATGCATACATACATATGTAAATATGTGTGTGTTTGTGTGTGAGTAGATAGGTGTATGGTAGGCTTCTTTCAGTTTCTAGTTACCGAATCCATACATAGTGCTTTGGTCAACTAGGGTTATAGTAGAAGACACTTGCTCAAGGTGCCATACAGCTAGATTGAACCCAAAACCACATGGTTGGGAAGCAAACTTCTTAACCTCACAGCCATATCTGAACTTCCAAAATTACTTCAATACTCCAGTTGCTATTTTGACCAGATTGTTATGAAGAACTATGATTTGAGCAACAAAATAAATACCCCCGTCTTTGGAAGAAAGTAATATTGCTGGTTTTAGTGGTTTCTTCCTTATATATAGGCACAGGAGTGGCTGTGTGGTAAGTAGCTTGCTTACCAACCACATGGTTCCGGGTTCAGTCCCACTGCGTGACACCTTAGGCAAGTGTCTTCTACTATAGCCTCAGGCTGACCAAAGCCTTGTGAGTGGATTTGGTAGACGGAAACTGAAAGAAGCCCATCGTATATATATATGTATATATATATGTATGTATGTATGTATGTGTGTATGTGTGTCTGTGTTTGTCCCCCCACCATTGCTTGACAACTGATGCTGGTGTGTTTACGTCCCCGTAACTTAGCGGTTCGGCAAAAAGAGACCGATAGAATAAGTACTAGGCTTACAAAGAATAAGTCCTGGGGTCGATTTTCTCGACTAAAGGTGTTGCTCCAGCATGGCCACAGTCAATTGACTGAAACAAGTAAAAGAGAGTAAAGAGTATATCTTGTTGATATAGCGTTCAACACGGTAGTAGAACTGTTTGCTAAACAATGGAGTTGATTACAGACATGTAAAAAAATAAAAGACTTCAGGATCTTTTTGCTGAATATTGAACCTATTTTTAAATTTAAAAAATCTCATCAAGCGTGAGTTAGTTTTCTATAATTAAATTTATTAAATATTGTTTTTGGAATATAATAATTCATTGAACATGATAGATTTTTTTTGGTGGGGGTCTTTTTCATAAAGTTAGCCAAATACTAATAATGTGTTTCATTCATTGATGCTAGTAGTAAAAGCAAGAGTATTTTATTTAAAATTTAAATTGTAACGTTGCTCTTTGCTCGAGAATGCATTAATAATACAATCTAAATATAATTTCACAATACAAGTCCTTGTCTTCTTCAGTAATTGCCATAAAGTAAAAAAAAATTAACACTGGGTAAAAATCAACATGGTGCACTATTCTATGCAAATATCTAAACAGAGGCATATGCTAGATGGAATAGTACAAGAAGAAAATATGGATAATAAATCAATAAAGTGCTGTGCAAAATTAGTTTTTGATGGATTAAAATAATCAGTATTTTTTTTATTTTGCTTTGTTTTTTTTCTTTTTTTTTCTTTTTTTTTTCTTTCTTGTAAACTTAGAAAACAGACATTTATAAAACATTGTTCAGGCAAAAGGCTGCTGAACCACAAAATGTTGAGAAACACTGTTTAACGGATTATGTTTTTTTATGTTTTTTTTTTTTATATATGGTTTTATATATAGGTGTAGACATGGCTGTGTGGATAAAAAGTTTTCTTCCAAACTACATGATATTGGGCTCGATCCCACTGTTTGGCACCTTGAGCAAGCCAACCAGAGCTTTGTGAGTGGGTTTCATAAATGGAAACTGAAAGAAGCTTGTCATAGACACATATATACTAATAAAAGTTTGTGTCTCCTTGTTTGGATAGTGTGATAGTTGTATGTCATTCATTTCTAATATAATGTGAGTCCTTCTAGGATTATGTATGATATATCATCTGTTGTATCCATTATTTAAGATGGTTGGGTGTGATGCGAAGGACATTTGGCTATAATTTCTAGCTGGTCAAATGGCACTCCAGTTACGACAATGAGAGTTCCAATTGAACCAATCAATGGAACAGCCTACTCGTCAAATTAACATGCAATTGGTTGAGCACTCCACAGACACGTGTACCCTTAATATAGTTCTCAGGGAGATTCAGCGTGACACAAGAATGTGACAAGGCTGGCCCCTTTGAGATACAGGTACTACTCATTTTTACCAGATGAGTGGACTGGTGCAACATGAAATAAAGTGTCTTGCTCAATGACACAATGTGTCACCAGGAATTGAACTCATGACCTTACAATTGTGGACCGAATACTCTAACCACTAAACCACGTGCCTTCACAGCTGGACAAATAACCAAGTGTGAACTCTTTCTTTTTTAGGCTGTCTTCTTTCTTAGGCTCATGAGAATCAGATCAGATGTTTTCGTTCACCACTTCCACAACAAAAACAGCAACA
>NC_068984.1:116601456-116605428 GCF_001194135.2 Octopus bimaculoides | reverse complement strand
TTATGTAACACTTGAGGAGCTGGAAAGCTATGTTAATATGATGTAATCTGTTGTGACAGCATTAATAAATTTCTAGTGAAATAATTATTGCAAACTTAAACTCCATTCATCTATTATTTATTATAATGTATGTAGCACCAAAAATTCACTAATGAATCAGATCATTGGTAAATAATTGGAATTGAGAATTACCTAACAACAGTAGTATGGATTATTTCACTGTCTGCTCTGTGTGATTCTATGTAGCCAATTGGTGGCATCAGATATGCTGATGTGCCTTAATTCTTGTAAATCCTTTGAAGTAAAATTCTTTGAAGTCAAATCGTTTGAAGTAGAAATATACACACACACACACTTACACACACACACAAAACACACACACACACACACACACACACACACACACACACACACACACACACACACACACTCAGACATATTACGCAATGTAGACTTTGAAGCATTGTTCCTGCAAGAAAAGACAAGATGGGTGTCGTTGAAAACTTAGGAAAGTATAGAAATTAATGCCAGAGAGTAAGAGAAAGAACCAAAAATATTGAGAACTGTATTTCAGTTTCTTTGCCTGTAAAAAAAAAAAAAGAAAAAAACACTTTAAGAATTGAAGCTTGCACACAGAAGTGAGAATCAGTTATAAAAGAAGCAAATACCTTGCAAATAGAATGAACATACTTTTCTAGTACACAGTATTTTAGCAAAGAGCTCAATAAAAATTTAATGAATTCATTTAACGATTTCATGCTTAGAGCAATGATATAATGGGAAATAATGATCACTAAACCTAAATTTATTTATTATTTTGATATTTACTTCTGTAATTTATCTTTCTCAACCTATGTTTTGCTGGGGGAAAAATTCTCCATTCAAATGCTTCTCCATCCTATTTATTGTGTCTTCTTTTTGCAGCTTTGCACCGAGTTATCACACATGGAAGTGAAGCATCACGTCATGCTGGCCGTGGCATCTTCTGGGAACTGCAATCAAGTAACGTGTATGTTCCATGTACCCCAGGTATGTACTCAATTTATTTACATTTATTTACACATCCTCTCTCTCAACAAAGTATTTGCTGGATGGGTCCCTTGCTTGAAAAACAGGTAAGTGTCAGTGACAGAAAGAGCATCCAACTGTAAAATAATGTCTCGATAATATATATATTCATCAAACCCTTACTCATATGGGAAAACAGACACAAAGATGAAAGTGAACATCTACACACACACCAACACTTGCATGCACACACACCAATGTGCGCACACACACAGACACACAATTAATTATGTACTCACGCACGCACATCCACGTACGCAAATACATGCATACACACAGAGGCATATGCACAGAACCGCACATGTATGCACATGCCATCAAAATCTAAAGTCTTTACTATACTAAGCTAATCTTGTTAGTTGGCATGCCTCCAGTTATGTCTTGCCAATCTAGCCACCAAGACTGAAGACTTGATGTGAGAAGATAGAGAGATGGTGAGAAAGAAGGAGGAAGAGGTGGGGAAAAAGGAATGATAGACAGGTAGACCAACAGAAAGAGAAAGATGAGAATGTGTTAGCTGTCACACAGCAAAATCATCAAATATAAACAAGCTCAAGACTTGCCAAGAAGGAATCCTTTACGTGGCTGTTCATCTTGCTAGAAATAGCAGCCAAATTTTTTTAAAAATTACTTCGTACCATTTTTAACAAAAAAAAAACAAAACTGTAAGGGAGTTGTAGAAGTGGTGGTAGTAGCACTGGTCGTGGTGGTGGCGGCGGTGGTGGTGGTACGAGGGGGAGGAGGAGGATTTCTACTGTTCAAAAGTGACGATTCAATTGTTTGCTCAACTGAATTACTTGCTCCTGAATTATCATGTAGGTGGCCACCTACATGACAAACGCTTGCAGCAGATTGGACTCCAGTAAATGCACACAATGGTCAAACCAGGTGACATGATTAAGTCTTACATCCTATGGACTGGCTCCTGCGATAGGCTTCAGCACAGTTTCTTTCTTTCTACCAGGGTTGCTATAAAGATGGAAAATATATTGACCCATATCTCTAGCAGAATATACTTATGTAAACTTGTCATTGGCACACCTCCAGTGGTCTCGCTAAACTTTTCAGCAAAACCTAGCAAGGTGGAAGAGAGAAAGATGGGCAGGGAGGAGGGAAAGAGAGAGAGGGAGAAAAGAGAGAGAGTGTATATGTACTTGCTTTTACGCATTACTATAATTCCATAACTGTAAACAACCTACAATGAAACCACTAAAATATCTACTACAACAGCCATTCAAGAAATAGCAGTCAAATCTCCCTGAAATCACACAATTTCAGGAAATTTGACTTTAGGAAAATTTGACTACGTTGCAAGCATTTGCAGTTGGGGCCATGTTTTATGTCTGAAAATACATCCTCCCTTTTCTTATCAATCACAAAGTCCCTAAAAGAGGTCAGGGGTGGTGGGTGTAACCCTTACTCCTACCACTGAGCCATTTAAAGGCCTAATAATAATAATAACAATGATAATGATGATCTTTTCTACTATAGGCATAAGGCCTGAAATTTTGTGGGAGGGGGCTAGTGCATAACTGGCCCCAGTGCATAACTGGTACCTATTTCATTGACACTCAAAGGATGAAAGGCAAAAATCAACCTTGACAGTAGTTGATCTCAGAACGTAAAGATGGATGAAATGCTCCTAAGAACTTTTACCCAGCATGTTAACAATTCTGCCATTTCAGCTGATTGAGGACACCTTGATCAAAAAGTGGTCTTAAAAATTAAGGAAACATTAGACAATGTAATTCTAAATACACTACAAACGGGAGATGAATTAGTCAGGTTGTTAGAGTATCAGGTAGAAAACTTTGTGATGTTTGTTCCAACACTTCATGTTTTGGGTTCAAATCCTACCAAGGTCAACTTTGGAATTTCGGAATTTTATAAATGATGTATCACTCCAGAGTGGAACATTGGTGAAATTATCAAAACATTGAACTAAATGCCTTGCAGTATCTTTTGCATATTGAATCAAAATTCTGCCTTGTGAATCAGATCCTATTAATGCCCAGAGTTAATCACTTGACCATGGGACCACATTTTATCATGAAAACTGCAATGTTTGTGAATAGATGTCTTTGAGACATCCTTAGGTTGAGAAGGCAAGACAGTCTCACAAACTAAGCCTTGTGTGAACAGGCAAACTAGCAACCTGTTGAAACCCACTGTACAACAACTTGGTTAAGTGTCTATTACTATAGCCCTGGGCCAACCGATACCTTGTGCATGAATTTGGTAAATGGAACTGTGTGGAAGCCTGTCATACATGTGTGTGTGTGTGTGTGTGTGTGGGTGTCTTTGTCTTTATACCACACAACCACTTGACAGCCAGTGTTGGTTTGTTTACGTCTTCATAACAAATTAAGTACAGTAAAAGAGACCGATAAAGTAAGTACTTGACTAATGAGCAAGTACAAAAGCACCCATGCAGTACCACATAAGTATAAGCACACACAAGGCAACACATAAAAGTGCCCATGTGGTGCCACATAGAAGCACCCAGCACACTCTGTTAAGTGGTTGGCATTAGGAAGGGCATCCAGCCATAGAAACCATTCCAAATCAGACTGGTGTCTGGTGCAGCCCCACCCCCACCCTCCCCCAGCTTGCCAGCTATGGTTACACCATCCGAATCATGCCAGCATGGACAACAGACGTTTTAGATATTGACGAGGATGACAATGGTGGTGGTGGTGGATTTGTTCTACTAAACCCTTCAAAGCAGTGCCCCAACATGGCTGCTATCCAATGAGTGAAATAAGTAAAAGAAAATTTTAGTTTAGCCTTTGTAGAAAAAATATTTGTATATGGTACCATAATGTTTTTTTTTTTAATATTTTTTTCTCATTTTGAAAAATTCTTTTCAGACAACTTGTCTATTCCTCATATTATGATTAGTTA
>NC_068984.1:116594277-116601019 GCF_001194135.2 Octopus bimaculoides | reverse complement strand
TATATATATATATATATATGTACACACACAAAAAGGTTCTTATAGAGTTGACTCTCACTGCAGATATGATTACCTTTTTCTTATGACAGTGTTGGGGTTGCGTGACATAAAACTTGGAATCAATGAAGTCAGAGGAAAAATTAAAATTTAAAAAAAAAACAAAAAAAAAAATGAAAAAAAAATGAAAAAAAAACAAAAACTTCAGATCAACTGTCTTACAGTAAGTGTCATTAAATCTACAAGCATGGAATAAATCTATCTTCACATGTGGCTTTGCCATCATTCACATGAATGCATAGATGTCACTGAAATCTCTATCAGATGTAGCACTGTGTATCATCACACTTTTAACAGTCACCATATAGCTTCCATGGACATAGTTTTGTAGTTATTATTATTATTATTATTATTTTTATGATATCACATCTCTATTCTGAATGTTATGTTAGTCTTAATACTTTCAAAGAAGCATTAAACCATATTAACAAATTAAAATAGTTTCTTAGAATCATGCCTGCTGACGTTCTCATGTATTTCAAAAAATAGAAAATTAGCATGATTAAAATCTCAGTAGTAAAGCCATCCATGTAATACACAAACAGACACGCATACTTTATGCCTTTCTTAAATGTACTCAGTAACTAGAAAATGTTACATAAATACAAAATTAGATTTAGTATAGTACAAAATTCATTCTATTTTCTAAATTTCTACTCATTGAAATTTTTTTTTTTTAAGATCATTCTTTCACTCTTTTTGTCATATTTGTATTGGAAGAAAAAAAATATAAAGCATGGAGAAGACTCTCTAGTCATGCAAAGGACAGGCAACTTCTTTAGTGCTGGTGCCATGATAAAATACACCAAATGTTCTGTGAAGTGGTTGGTAAGAAAAAAAGAGAGGCAATGTTGAGTGGAGAGAATTCTTTGATCTTGCTAAAAACATGACAACCTCTCATAGATTTTCAAAAACACTACTGACTTGAGAGATGAACAACAATAGTGCATAAAAACACCCACACACACATCATCATCATTGTCATCTCTGATAGTTTTTATTTCTTTCTATATTGCTTATTCAAAAAAAAAAGAGAGTACTCAATACTAAGTTAGCAGAGTAAATATAAATATAGATTAGAGCTTCTTTGCCTCTGCTCTGAAGGTTTCTCTCATCCTACATCAACATTATATTGAAACTCAATCCTTTAGACTAAAGTAGGCACAGGAGTGGCTGACTGGCTGGTAAGAAGTTTGCTTCCGAACCACATGGTTCCAGCTTCAGTCCCACCTTGGGCAAGTGTCTTCTACTATAGCCTCAGGCCGACCAAGGCCTTGTAAGTGGATTTGGTGAACAAAAACTGAAAGAAGCCTGTCATATATATATATATGTATGTATTGTGGTTTTTGTCAATTTAGTTATAAAATAAACAGATTAATCAACGGAATACATTGTCTGCAAGTCGATGGATACCGCATATTCTCCTCCATTTTCTCATTGCTATATAAATTTAGGGTAAAATAACCCCCTTTTACCCACACCCACTTATTGCACTTCGTATAACACTAGTGTAACAATAATTGGGTACCCTCCCAGCAGTATATTGGATAGATATTATCCCTTAGTGGGTTGAATCCTCAACCCCTAACTCTCTTGGAGTATGTATATATATATATATATATATACACACACATGTGTGTGTGTATTTGTGTGACAGTGTTTGTCTCCCCACCTTCGCTTGACAACCTATGTTGGTGTGTTTACATCCCTGTGACTTAGGGGTTCCGCAAAATGAGACCGATAGAATAAGTACTAGGCTTACAAAGAATAAATCCGGGGATTGATTTGTTCAACTAAAGACAGTACTCCAGCATGGCCACAGTTAAATGACTGAAACAAGTAAAAGAATAGAAAGAAAAAAGAAATTATTGAATAAGAAATTAACCAATATCATTGATAACTTGAAGCATAATATTTTCATAATCCCATGAAACTGGTCATAAAAAAAAAAGAGGTTGAGTGAAAAAAATGCTAAACAATTCTTTTAAACAGAATGCAGTTTAATCACAACAGATTCGTCTTTCATATTATAGGTGGATCTACATTAGAAGCAATGGCCCTAGCTGTCGAGAGGTCAGCTGTCGTACTAATTGGAGTTTCACAAAGTTACAAAGATAGCCCCAACTGTCGCACAGGTAAGTCAATTTGAGGGAACTGACTTTTCTTTTTAACTATTGATATAGATCCAGGTGTGGCTGTCTGGTAAGAAATTTACTTTCCAATCATGGTTTTAGGTTCAATCTCACTGTGTGGCTACTTGGGCAAGTGTCTTCTACTATAGCAGGTTGTGATCAAAGAGTTGTTACAGTCGTCTCCTTCAAACTGGAATAATAAATGTATAGTAACGATATACTAAAATTACAATAATCTGGTACAGTTATAGCTGCTTCTCCTCAAAAAGTTTCAAAACTTCTGGAATGTACCTTGTTTGTATGTATGCATATATATATATATATATATATATATATATATATATATATATATGGAGGTGTAAAAGAGAAGTTAGGAGAAAGAAAAAAATAGTAAATAGACTAAAAGTCAGTTTGGAATGATAAAGACAAAATAGAAAAAAAATCATTAAAAAGGAAGATAAAATACATAGAATATCCAAGAATATATCACATTATATTGCAAACTCACATGCATAAACTCTTTCATTCTGCTTTCAGAATCCGAATATGTTTTTCGATTGCGGAAAGACATAATTCCACTTATGGTACAAAAGAACTATATTCCTGATGGGTGGCTTGGCATGCTTGTGGGAACAAGACTCTACTTTGATTTTAGTACTTCAAAAGACTTCGATATCCAGTTGCCTCGTCTCTTTAAGGAAATTGGCAATAGGGGTTTATTGGTATCCAAAGATGAATCACTCATTAATGTTGGTTAGTATCTTTAATTATTTAAAATGTTAATATTTCTCACTATGTCCAATCAATGGGGGATACAGTAAGATGTTCCATACAACTTATTTTCTACTTTTAGTTGTAAATACCTCCTATTCTTTAACTGTTATCATAAATGTCCTACATCTGTAGGTTCCATTTAACATTTGTATTACTTCCCATTCAATTTTTCTGAAACAGGTGAGTGGTTGTATTGGCATATACCTTTGCTTGTTAGACAAATCATTACTTATTAAGATATCATTACTTAAAAAAATAATTACCATAACATTATTTGGCAGGTGTTTTTTTGTTGCAAATCAAATATGAAAACCAGTTTTGATTTCCAAGTGCAACTAGGAAAGGTATGAATGTGATGAATACTCACAGTTCCTAATTAATCTTCTATATTCACCTGTAAGGTAACACGTTGGTAGAATCATTAGAGCATCAGAAAAAAATGATTTGCAGCATAATTTTGGCTCTTTGCATTTGGAGCTCAAACACTAGGCCATGTGCCTTCACATAACATCAAAGATGCCCTGCAAAGTGGCATGGTCATAGCTGGAATGCATTTGAGCATAGTATTGCTCAATCACAGCTGACCTGAGGCTAAATAACAGAACCAGACTAGTTCTGCTCTTCAAATATGACATTTAGTACTAAATACATTAAGCTTTTCCATTTCTCAATCTTTCTCTTTCCTGTTCTGTAAAGGGTGGCCCAAAAGTAGGTTTACAGTTATCACATAGGCACTTTAAATTTCTTTTAAAGCATTTTATTACATTTAAGTTTCTGTCTTACAAATTGAAAAGGGAGCTTGACAAAATAAAATAAATTAGCATAGAATAATGGTTTCATATTTTTTTTTATAATTAAGATCTAAACTGTTAATATATGAATGTGAAAGGGATAGTTGAATAACTGTAAATCTACTTTTGGGCCACCCTGTATATTGAACATCTATCTGTTTCTCTCCTATGGCACACCCCTAATTTCATCCTTTTTTCATGTTTATTATTTTCCACTGTTATCTTCTCTTCACAGCCAACTCCAATCTGCTGTGCCAGGCTAAAAACGCTAACCTCAACCAAGCATATATGCTCTGGAACCAAACTCAAGTTGCTAAATGGCTAGAAACCTGTGGCCTAAAACATATCAAAGAAAGGTTGGCATACATCTAAGTTTTATACTAACATCAAGTCCAATTCTTGCATCTGTGTTTAAAACTCTTTCTTTGTGTGTGTGTGTGTGTGTGTGTGTGTGCGCGTGCATTTATGGATTTGTTTTGCTCGGTTCCTGATGGGAAATTTTGTATTGAAACAGATATTGTTATATTTCAGGATGGTCTTTTTTCTCTTGCCAAATAAGCACACACATTATATATTCATTCTTCACTTGTTTATTACTGTTCTTATTTAATGTCCATTGTCTGGAAATTTTTCGTCGCTCACCTGTGACCTCTTCAGCAACTTTCCATCCCATGTGTCTCCTCCTATTCTGTTTAGTCCATTCTGTCTTTCTATGATGTATATGTATCCTTATCTACATATGTGTTTGCATCTGTGTGTGTGTGTGTGTCTGTGTCGTTGAATTATGATGGTCTGTTGACTAAACTGGCACTCCATTGGTGACAACAATGAATGTTCCAGTGGATCTGATCAACAGAACAGTCTGCTCATAAAATAAACGTGTGAGTTGCTAAGCACTCCAAAGACACACATAACATTAATATAGCAAAAGCATAGTGGTACTATTCATCTGTCGCCATGAGCAGACCTAAATACCCTCTTGGCCCTCTCATTACAGACCCAATAGCACATCAAGGATGTGACAGCTGGTGGGAGAGAGAGAGAGAGAGAGAGAGAGAGAGAGAGCTACATCGGTACTCAGCTGGTACTCATTGAGTTGAC
Source organism: Octopus bimaculoides (assembly GCF_001194135.2). NCBI lineage: Eukaryota > Metazoa > Mollusca > Cephalopoda > Octopoda > Octopodidae > Octopus > Octopus bimaculoides. The sequence continues at coordinate 116,596,164 of NC_068984.1, read as the reverse complement.
AGGAACAACATGAACTGAAATGCATTGATTAAGAACACATGGCCCCATCTAGAAATCGAACCCTTGACCTTATGATCCTGAGCACAGTATCCTAACCACTAGACTATGCATTTTTACAGTGGACACATACAGGTCTTTGATATTTATTGACAACATAAGGAGGTGAGCTGGTAGAATCATTAGCACACCAAGTAAAAGGCTTAACAGCATTTCATCCATCTTTACATTCTGAGTTCAAATTCAGCCAGAGTCAAGTTTGCCTTTTATCCTTTCAGTGTCAATAAAATAGGTACCATTTGGACACTGGGGTCAATGTTATTTGACTTACTCCTCCCTTGAAATTACTGGTCTTGTACCAAAATTTGAAACCAAATTCTACCAAGCTGGCAGAATTGTTAGCATACCAGACAAAATGCCTAGCTGCACTTCACTCATCTTTACATTCCAAGTTCAAGTTCTGCTAAGGTTGACCTTGCCTTTCATTATTTTGGGAATCAATAAAATAGATATCAGTTCAGCATGTGGGGCAATGTAATATACTAGCCCCCGCCACTACAAATTTCAGGTCTTGTGTCAAAATTAGAAAGAAATATTTATCCCTTTAATATTCAAATATCTTTGTTCAATTTTTTGCTTATTTATTCATATTGTTTTGAATTTATCAGGCATTCTTCTGTAGCTTCTATATTTTGATGATGTGATTGTATATTTTTAGAATGACATTGTAAGGTAGGTATGAGAAGCTGAATCTTGTCAGTTCAAATATAAAACAGGTAGACTATTTTGGCTGGATATGACCGATTTACTTGCTAAAAGGTTATTGACCATAGCAGTAGGGGGAATAACTGAGTTTAAAAGTATACCTCGACAAATTCTTCTGAATAAACTAATTATTCTAAATCCAATTACCGCGCCATAATTGTTATAATTTTATTCTTCTTTTGCTTCCAGCTTCTCCGCAATTGATGGAGAACTACTAGAAGAGCTTTACAATGTACAACAGAGAGCACCTGAATTCTTCTATAAAATTCTACAGACAGATTTCAAAATGAACCTGCCAGACATACTGAAGTTTTCTAAAGAACTGTCTCATTTAGAATCAAAACGATAATAGTGTTTTCAGCTTTTATTTTCTAATTTAATTTAATTTGATTTAATTTAATTTCTTTTTAATGGTTTTTAACTTAAAACTTCATGAGCATAATATAAAAAAATAAATAGAAAACATCTCTGTATATGTTCATGTTTGTAAATATTCATCTGTATGTATCTCTCTCTCTCTCACTCTCTCTCTCTCTCTCTCACTCTCTCTCTCTCTCTTTCTCTATTTATGTGTGTATGAATTTATGTATGTGTGTAAGTGTGTATGTATATATGTGTATGTATGTATGTATGTATGTATGTATGCATGTGTGAGTGTGTGTATATAAGATATTTAATCCATAATCATTAATCTGACAAAATATATTCTGCTTCACTTATGGCTCACCAGAAACTGGTGAGCCATGGGTAAAACAGAATATATTTTGTCAGATTAATGGTTATTCATTAAATATTTTATTCTCTCCCAGATTTTTCTGTGACTGAACATAGTTTCTTTTTGAACTTGTCACCCACTGAAATATATATATGCACACACACACACACATTTCAAAAGTAAGTAGACACTCCTCATGTTATATAATATATATTACATATATAATATATATATTTATTATATATGTGATATATATATATATATACATACATATTTTGAGGTGTATGTATGTGTGTGTGTGTATATATATATATATATATATATATATGTATGTATGATATGTGTGTCTCTGTGTGTGTGCATATATATACACCCGCATGTACATATATATATATATATATATATATATA
>NC_068984.1:116592791-116594110 GCF_001194135.2 Octopus bimaculoides | reverse complement strand
TGTGTGTGTGTGTGTGTGTGTGTGTGTGTGTATGTATGTATGTATTATATATAAGTTTAAAAACTTAACAAATGCACAGACAAATGGAAAACAGACACAGAAAGTTGCTAAATCCTCACCTGTTATCAACCAGAGGATCAAATGCAATTTCGCACCTTCAACAATAATATTGGTCCCCTCTGGTGGCGCCGACAACAAGAAGCCATTGGGAAATAGCAAACCAATGAATAAGGGACCAAACATGAAAGAAAGTTAACAAACAAACAAAAAATAAACAAATACAGAAAGTGAATGTACAAATATGAAATAAATGTGATTGAAGATGAGACCATTAGTGGACAGACAAGTGACAAAAGCTAAAACAAAGCAGACAAAATGTGAACATACGAACACACTGAAATTAATAAACAGAATATGGCCTTAAGGACCAGACAGGAGATGAAAATATGGTTAATACCTGGAGGAATATCTTGAAGGATTAGAAGCAGTAGGGTAACAGAGAGACAAGGAAACATGTTGAAAGTGGGAGACAAGAGGAAATATGAGCAGTCACTTTGGACATTGTCATGAAAATGAAGTAAAAATAAAAGATGGTGAAGACCACAGGACAGACGTCAGTAGTAGGAGGAAGAAAGGTGGTATAGGGCAGAGAGAGACACTGTGAGGAAAGGGGACAGGGAAGGCAAAAGACAGGAACAGATAACAGCACCCAAGTGTAGAGAGGGAAGGGGAGAAAAGAAAGCGAGGAAGAGAAAGAGAGAGAGAGAGGGGGTGAAAGGAAGAGAAAGAACAGAAATAGATGTATGAATGTATAAAAGCACTTACTGTACACAAAATAAAGATATATGGCATTCCATTAAATAATAAATTAAAAGACATAATAAATGCACAAACAAATGGAAAACAGAGAAGGTCACAAAATCTTCATCACTTATCAGTATATATATATATATATATGTATGTATATATACATATAGATATAAATATGTGTGTGTAAGTATGTATGCTTATATAAATTTATGTGTAAATATATGTGTTTGTGTGTCCATGTATATATGTATATTATAGTACTGAGATCACACTCTGTTACTGCTCAGTTTTTACAGTGTACACCGCTGATTGTGTTTCATATATATACATACATACATACATATATATATATATATATATATGACAGACCAAATTATCCAATCAGTGGTAGGCAGTAGGAAACTTTGAGTGGACTCAGCACTATAAATAAATATTTTCACTCTATTTTTGTATTGAGTATTTTTTCCCTCCTTAAATTCAAACGTACACACACACACGCATATGTATAT
>NC_068984.1:116587334-116592482 GCF_001194135.2 Octopus bimaculoides | reverse complement strand
TATACACATATATACAAGGTGCGGTGAATGAATTGTCATCTAAATTATACAAAAATGAAAATAGCACTGACATCTCATTTTAACAGATGTATTTACCAAAATTGCATGAAAATATCTTGAAATACTAAAGAGTAAATTCATTCAATAACATTGCCATTGGCTTCAACCACAGCCTCCATATGATTTCAAAAACTCTTGCAACTCTTATGGACAGTCTCCTTGTTTAAGTTGGTGAATGCTGCCATAATCCTTGCCTTCAGTTCATCTTTGGTGTTACAAGGAGTTTTGTTGGTCTCTCACTCAACTGTTGGTCTCTCACACACATAATGATCAAGGAGTTTGCAGTGTGGGGAGTTAGGTGGCCAGATCTTAGGGGTGATGTGGTCCCAGAAATTGTCTGACAGCCATGACTGGATTCTCCTGCTTGTGTGGCATGGTGCAGAGTCCTGTTGCCAGAGATAGGGTCTTCTAGCAGCCATCCTCTTCACCCAGGGCAGCACGACCTCCTCCAGACACTTGATGTAGGCCTCTGTGTTGAGTCTGTGGCCGTGTGGGAAGATGAATGGAGGCATAACGTCACCATCACTAGTGATCACTCCAAACACCATGATGTTGACTGGATGTTTGATTTTTATCATTCTCAGTACATGTCCTCAAATTGACATCCAAACACTCTGAAATGTTCGTATTGGAGCTTCTAGCACAAATGCCAAGTAGTACAGCATGTCACTTTCAAATTTCTGAGAGAGTAAATTGCATCATAATGCTGTTTTTCTCACAGATGGTGCCCAAGTAACCCTACTACACTGTGTAGTCGACAAAATCAAAAACAATGTGCATGCACGAAATGAAAAATATAAAATGGCAAAAATTTACCCATCGCACCCTGTAACACACACACACACACACACACACATATATGTATGCATATACACACACATCCATAGACATCCACAAGCATACACACATTTTATTCTCTCTCTTGTTGTTTATAGCTCTTTCACATTCATATTTATACTGTCACTATCATCGTCGAGTATATGTTAAGAAATTATTACAGAATGTGTTTGAATATATTCTTGGCTGTATTGTCAGGTTTCGTATATCATTTTCAGCTACTCATTTACTGTTAGACAAACATGGACTATAATTATTCTTAATTGCGAGTTCTTCCTTTTGCATATATATATATATATATATATATATATATATATATATGTATGTATGTATGTATGTATGTATGTATGTATGTATATAGTAGAATAATAAAGAGAAAGTTCTTGGTATAGTATTATATTTATTTGAAAGAATGAGCAGAGATGGCTTTTTTTTAAGGGGATAATTTTTATTTTAATTGTAATAATAATATTTTATCCCCTCAAAAAAGCCATCTCTACTCATTTTTTCAAATATATATATATATATATATATATATATATATATGAATAAATAAATAAATATATAGTTTTAGGGAAAAGAACCAAGGTTCATGAACTCATCGATGAAAATCCACTGTCACATATAGAAAAATTAATAATTAAAAACACAATAAATGAGTATAATATAATACAAAGTAAATATCATAAGATAAAGATGATAAAATGACTATATATATATATATATATATATGCATGGATGTGTGGTAAGAAGGTTGCTTCCTAATCTCATTGTTCCAGGTTCAGTCCCATTGCATGGCACCTTGGGCAAGTGTCTTCTATAATCTCAGGCTAACAAAGCTTTGTGAGTGGATTTATCTATTTATGTGTGTGTGTCTCTCTCTACCTGTGTCTGTCCTCCACCACCACTTGGCAACTGTTGTTGGTGTGTTTATATTCCTGTAACTTAACAGTTTGGCAAAAAAAGTCCAATAGAATAAGTACAAGGCTTAACATGAAAAAAATAAATAAATAAATAAGTACTGAGGTTAATCCATTCAACTAAAATTCTTCAAGGCAATGCCTCTGTATGACCACTATGACCACAATTTAATGACTGAAACAAGTAAAAGATGTGTGTGTGTGTGTTTATGTATGTATATAATTGTATCGTTTTATCAGACTATCAGATGTTATACAATGCTAGTCACAATGCACTTCTTAACATTGTTGTAGCTTTCCAACTACTGAAATAGGTAAAAGATAAAAGATACATACATATATACACATATATAATTATACAGACATGCATATGTGTGTGAGTTTCTCTTTCTCTCTCTTGTTCTAAACCAGTTGTATCTAATGAGCTTTCTACAATCAGGGAGGACAATGATCTGAGTTCTTGATTTCATTTTTTTCTTGTTCCATTTTTGGCACCAAACTTCTTCGTGTTTTTACCATGTGTTTTTCTTATTTTCTTACTGTCTAGCATCCTTGTTTTTAAAAATATATTTATAATGCATAAACAGGACATGAAAGATTTCTTTAAGATACGTGGTGTATTTTATAAATTTGAGTATTATGATAATATGAAACTATTAGTAGCTCTTTCGGTTGTGTATTTAATTTCACACACACACACACACACACTTTATATATATATGTATATAGACATATATAGAGGTATGTATGTATGATTGTATGTGTGTATGAATGGTGGTGGTGGTGGTGGTGGCAATTGTCATCACTTTATCTTCAATTAGTAAATGTTGTCATGAGATTTCAGATGACAAACAGACCCTAGAACTGATGTCACAAACTTTTTTCAGGCAGTAAAAATGTCTGGGGCTGAAATCAAATCCTGTTTATAAAGTGTTCATTTCAAGATTGAGTGTTCAATTCTCCACGTTTCAAATGTATTACAACCATTGTAGAGCAATTCTTTCCAAACCGATCAATTTCTTCTCATCTACTCCCAGTCTTCAATATCTACAATATGAACCTTTAGGTTATAAGCTGCTTTTAGTGACATTTTGAGCAAATTATGGTTACAGTACAACCTGCTGCACAATCGGGTGATCAGCATCTAAACAGGCAACCCCACCAAACTGAAGAAGCTTACTTCCCAACCACATGGTTCCAGGTTCAGTCCCACTGCATGACACCTTGGGCAAGTGTCTTCTACTATAGTCTTGAAGTAGCCAAAACCTTGTGAGTGGATTTGGTAGATGAAAACTAAAAGAAGCCCATCGTATATATATATATGTGTGTGTGTGTGTGTGTGTGTATATATACATATATATATATATATATGTGTGTGCGTGTCTTCATGTCTGTGTTTGTCCCCCCATCACTGCTTGACAGCTGGTGTTGGTGTGTTTATGTCCCCCATGTAACTTTATGGTTCAGCAAAAGAGACTGATAGATAAATACTAGGCTTTAAAAAAAATGAGTCCCAGGGTCGATTTGTTTCTCTAAAACCCATCAAAGTGGTGCTCCAGCATGGCCACAGTCAAATACCTGAAACAAGTAAAAGAATAAAAGAATATGTATATATATATATATATATATATCATACGTGAACACGAGTTAAAATAAGTAACTCCCCATGACAAGATGAATGTCAATATATTCTTGGTTTATTAGAATTATCTTTCCAGAGAAGGTACAACAGTACTAGGGACCAACTCCAAATTAGTAAGGGACATAATTTTAAGAATCAAAATTTCTCAAAAATTGGCCTGCTATTATAGAAAGGACAGCTATGGACATAGGTTGTACTTCAATAAACGTCATCAGCTCAGCAATAGTTGTACCTAATCTTCAGCAGACAAGACACTTAGAAATATACGAAGAAGAGTGGAACATATGGCCTAGGTTATTTGCATAAACGAAACAAAATGAGTTAAGGGAAATAACTCAGAATGACCAGTTGCATGTATTTCAACAATGAAAATAGATAAGAATATATTAAATAAGATACGAGATAAATTCTTAGTTTTATTGAAATTATTTCTGCTTGTTAAAGCAGAAGATAAATTGTCAGACGGCTGTTGGTACCATCTCTAAATGAGAAGGGATGACTTAAGAGTCAAGAATTTTCCAAAATTGGAAAGAGGGAAAGATGGTCTGACTATATCAATCGATAGAGGAACAGCAATACCCGTACTCCTCACAGAACCTCTCTCTCTCTCTCCCTCACACACACACATACACACAAATATGCATATACTGACAATGCCACCTGTTGTTAACAGATAACTTTATAATTTACAATCACAACTGGCATTTCATCAGTTATGATGCTGAGAGTTCCAGTTGATCCGGCCAACGGAACAGGCAGCTTGAGAAATTAATGGGCAAGTGGCTGAGTACTCCACAGACACACATACCCTTAACATAGTTCTCAGGGAGAGTCAGTATGACACAGAATGTGACAAGGTATGAAATACAAGTACTTGTCATTTTTGCCCCCTGAAATTAAGTGTCATCTTCAAGGACACAACACATAGCCAGAAAAAAAAAGAAGAAAAAACTAATGGCCGACTTTACAATCATGAGCTGAATACCTAACCACTAAGCCATGCACCTTCACTTTACATCAACATTTCATTGTGTACTCAAAATATCACTTCTTTGTGTTGATGGTTGCCAGTATATTACAGAATTAGTGTTGATAGCTTTTATTTGCAATTCACAGTTGTAATAAATAAGTTTGAACTGGATTGTACAAAATGTGAATGAAAAAAAACCTTTCTATATTTCACCTAGCCATTGTTGTGGTGCTAGAAAAGTTAGGTAGATGTTAACAGTATCTTCATCTAGCTAATATTTCACCATTTAAAAAAAAATTATTATTATTTTAAATTAAAATAACGATAAACGTAGACAAACAAACGAAGTTTGCTTTTAGAACCGCTGAGATGTCTTAGAAAGTTAAAGAAATGATTTTTGAATTCTCAAACGCAGGATAATGCTAATAATATAGCCTGAACAGGATAAGCTACCCCTATTTTGCAGAAAAAAGTGTTGGCTGCCAGATTATTATTATTATTATTATTATTATTTTATGTTTGACTTTTGTTTTGCATTTGTACAAGTTGGATCCAAGTCTCACCCAGAGACCTCAAGAGACAACAAGTTAGAAGTTCATGTAGGTGTTATGCCTAGGGTACCATATATTTGGATTTGTACAGTTTTGTTCAAGTGAATGTTTAAGAAACCATAAGAAGATTATGTGTTTGCTTTAGGTCTTGACAGATACGTTTATATC
>NC_068984.1:116585825-116586588 GCF_001194135.2 Octopus bimaculoides | reverse complement strand
TTATTATTATTATTATTATTATTATTATTATTATTATTATTATTATTATTATTATTATTATTATTATTATTATTATTATTATTATTATTATTATTATTTATTTATTTATTTATTTTTGTAAGGTGCCAAACTGGCAGAATCATTAGCATACTAGGCAAAAATTATTATCAGCATTTTGTCTACCTTTATGTTCTGAGTTCAAATTCTGCTGAGGTTGACTTTGCCTTTCATCCTTTCGGGGTCAATAAAATAAGTATCATTTAAGTAACTGGAGTTTATCTAATTGACTTACCCCATCCCCTGAGCTTGCTAGCCTTGTACCAAAATTTGAGACCAATATTTCACCATTTTTGTCTTTAGTTACTATCATGAATTGGAATGGTTGGTAAATACTCTGTGTTATCTGTTGAAACTTTGGTCAACCTGTAAAATGCTTTGCATTTATTTCTGCTGTTATTAATGGCTAAAAGAGCAGCTGCGCACCAAATAATTAGTTAAGATCTGTTTGTTCAAATTCTCAATTATTTTGTTTTTCTATCATTCTGCCTGGATTGAAGGTTTGATAAAATAAAATACCAGTCATCCACTGAGGGCTGGGTTGTTTAATATAATTCTCTGATTACTGCTTTGTAAAATTGTGGTTTTGTGTGAACATGAGAAACCATTATTTACAGCAAATAATATCTATTGATGTCAGATGTATGTATGTATGTATATATATATATATATATATATATATATATATATATATATATATATATAT
>NC_068984.1:116583345-116585452 GCF_001194135.2 Octopus bimaculoides | reverse complement strand
TATATATATATATATATATATATATATATATATATATATATATACACGGGTGTGTGTGTTACTTGGCTACTGATCTTGTGATATATCAATAACTGAATCAATGTATCAATATGGTTATTGATAAAGAGATATATAAACACTGTCAACAAATAAATCAAACTGCTAACAGATATCACTTTATTTGATAGCGATCTACATACTTTCCATTATTCATATGGATTTATCAGCAGCTGATAGCTATAAATCTTGTTAAACAGATATACCTAAAATTGTTGTCTCTCATTCATCCAATGTTGACAAATATATTCCTGTATCGACAGATATATTGCTTCTATTTATTAGTGAGGAGGGAAGGGCAGTTATTCATGGCCCTTTATAGGATTATGAATTCCAAGACTGGGAAGAGGGAAGACGGTTGTGGTGTTAATGATGATAATCGTTACCATCATGATCAAAACTAATAACTACCACTTTGTTAATGACAGCTATGCGGATATATCGTGTTCCTTTTAAAATCAGTAGTCGTTAATATTAATGAATTTCTAAGGTAGTAGGCTGGTGGAATCATTAACATGCTGAGAAAAATGCCTAATTGCATTGTCTGTCTTTATATTCTGAATTTAAATTCTGGCAAGGTCAACTTTGTCTTTCATTTTTTTCTGGATTCATAAAATAAGGACCAGTAGAGCAATTGGCCCCTTGTGTGAAAATTTGAAACTGATATTTATGAGTTTCTAAAGGAACTTCTATGCTGTAACTTTACCAGCTAGGATAGAAGCCAACTTTCCCTTAAATTATGTTCATAAAAAGAGAATACCTTGGCTAATTTAGTCCTAGATTTTCTATGGATTGAAAAAAATAGATGGATTGGCTATGGTAAGAGTGTCTTTGATCATAGGTCTTCATCCACCACTAGTTACTACCTTTCTGCAAAATTAAGTTGTGACCCACATTTGTGTATACCTCCCAAATTCTGGGATGGTACTGCTGCTATATTCACACACAAGTTCTAGACTTCATTCAGATATAAGTCGTCTAAACAATTACCATAGAACCACTTCACAAACAGACTCTAGTTTCTGACCCACTGATGTGCTGCCTCCTCTATCTGCTATCATAATGGCCTCTGCTTCTCCCAGAGCTGATCAGTTTCATGTCACCTTCACTCAGGCATGCTTGACTCACTCTTTTCTTCTATCACCTGTCACTCATATTGTTTTCTTTCTGCCCAAGCCCTACACTAACCATTATACCCACCCCTTTATTCACAGAACATCACCACTCATTCCACTGGAATCCTTCTATCTAGAACATGTTTGTTTTCTAAAGTTGTGTATTCCCGCAGAAATATTAGTAGCAATCCCACTAATCTGGAAGGGTTTGTATTAGCCATAAGTAACAGCCCCTTTATAACAATTCCTTTATCCAGATTAGTGTAATAAAACAACAAAAATAAGGAGGAGTGTGTGTGGAATGATCAATCAGGGATGACCCTGAGTTAAACAACAACGAACATTAAGGTAGACTTAGTTATTGAGGATTAAGTTTCATTTATAATTACTTGTTGACAGTCACTTGAATCACTCTTCAAAACCATCAGCTCGCTTCTATAATAACCTGATTGAAATTACAATCTGCAGCTTTGTTGTTCCTACATAATGAATTATATTTCAAACTTCACCTTCATTCAGTACATTAGAACTGACTTGTTCAACTACTATGCTGCATATGGACCATAGGTGTTCTGTCTGCAATAGTTTTGTGAATGTTTGACAAGAGTCACTCAATGCCAAGATATTTTGAAAAGTTGATATGTTTTTAAAATGTTTTTTTTCTTTTAAGCCAAAACAATGCAAGTCATAAAAAAATTAATAACACAGGTGAATGGTTAGTACTATTACTTGATATTTCAACATTTCAGGGTTAGGATTTCTTTCTCAGAAAATATACTGAGAAAAGGTGTTGGTAGTCAGCTACAGTCCTAACCTGAAATATTAAAATATAAAGTAGTTGTACTAACCACTGACCTGTGCTAACAGTCGATCAAAATTATCAATTTTTTATAACATGCTTTGTTTTGGTTTTCAAAACATATTTAAAACATTTA
>NC_068984.1:116574426-116583335 GCF_001194135.2 Octopus bimaculoides | reverse complement strand
ATCAGACAATGACTCATAAAAACTATACTAGTCTGATGTTTTTAATGCATCACGCCTATACTTGTGCACCTATATTTGGCATCACACCTATATTTGGCTAAGTATATGCATGCTTAACTTTGTTTTAAAAAAAATTTGATACTGATGTATACTTATATATTTATATTTACCCATGCTAGCATGGAACACGGACGTTAAATGATGACAATGATGATATGATATATATGGTATTTTCAATAAACTGACAAAGTAAGTTCAGCTTAACCCTAGGCAATGGAGTAAGTGTCACTGATAAGAATGAATTCTATCTCAAATCATTGATGATCTGATGCTCTCGCTTGCTATAGGGAGGGTGTCTCCCTTGTCAGTCAATGTGTATGTGCATATATATATATATATATATATATATATATATATATATATATATATATAACTAATTTAGAGACGAACCACCACTCTACAACTCAGAACCCGTCCAAATCCATGCTGTAAGGCATATACCATCTTAATGTATCTAAGATTTTAATTAAAGAATTTTAATTAAATAACATATTACATAAATAAATCATAGAAATATTAATTTAAAAAATTTTAAAAGTCAAATTTATAAATTGGACAGTAAAAATTAATACGATAATATACAGTATGGAAGTATAAATGTAAAAGGTTAGTGCTCGTACATAGACTACGCGTGCTTCAGGGCTGAAATAGGACTATATAAAACCATAAGTAAATTCTATCCGAGTTCATTAGAACGGGGAAATGATTTTACTCCCCAAATCAGTCACTCTTCAGGTTAAATCCCTACGAAAATACCTAAAATCATTCAAGGAATACACATAAACATGAGAAATAAAAATACATATAAAGAGACAAAATCTGTAAACTATTCCCTACATTAACGGTATTAATATAATTATTAAGAGTTACAATCTAAAAATATTATAGTATTATAGTAAACAAGGTTAAAACATTAGGGAATAAGTAGATAATAGTAAAAAAAAAATGTGTTAGTGTACAAAGTTACTAAAAGACGGATGTCAATATTGTTTATAAAATTAAAATAAGAAAACATGACTTATCTTCCGGTTGGTAACTGTATATTAAAGCAAAATGGCCGTGCTATAGAATTTATACTAAAAGGTCACGTATTAAATATGGAAGTCAATGCGTATTATAATTACTAAAATAATAATGAAAATATCGAAAAAGGAAATCTACCTGAAATAAAAAAGTTTCCTGAGGATTAAAAATACTAAAATACTTAAACTTGCAAATTAACGCAGAGTAATAACTATACACATACGAAAATTCTATATTACGTAAATAATGCTATGAAGATTAATATTGAAAAGTCACGTGATAAGCATGACGTCCATTATCAGAGGTAAATACGTGTTATAATTACTAAAATAATAACGAAAATATCGAAAAAGAAAATATACCTAAAATAAAAAGTTTATTGAAGATTTATAATACTAAAATACTTAAAACTCTCAGATTTACGCAGAATAATAACTATACCAAATACGAAAGTTATATATTACTTAAATCATGTTATGAAACATTGTAAAAGACTGCTCATATTATCGTTGAATACTTAAAGTAAAGGTAGTTATATGTTCCAATTTTGTATAATATTGTGATGATTAAAGTGTATTCTAAAGCAAATTTGATGTATTTTACGCTACTGATCATAACTATAAGTTAGTACCTAATACTAGGTTTAAATAAATAAATTAGTTATCTAAACTTATTATATAAGTAATTTAATTTATGTATGCATTTAATATTACGTTCATCGTGGGAGTTAAATCAATTTTTTATTAGCTAATAATATCTCTTTAAATTCGTTAGTACATAATAAGCAGAATTTATTCCCTATCCTATATGATTTAGCCTTGCAAACTTATGATTTTATATAGTCCTATTTCAGCCATAAAACGCGCGTATTCTATGTACCAGTACTAACCTTTTACATTTATACTTCTATACTGTATATTATCGTATTAATTTTTACTGTCCAAATTATAAATTTGACTTTTGAAATTTTTTAAATTAATATTTCTATGATTTATTTCTATGATTTATTTATGTAATATGTTATTTAATTTAAATTTTTAAATTAAAATCTTAGATATATTAAGATGGTATATGCCTTACAGTGGCCATTTTTGGAAAGACTTCTTCAGAGACCTAGTGTGTTAAAAAAATACAATGTTACACAATAATTTTCAGAGATGACAAAACAAAGTCATCCTGGCATCTGCCACAAGAGCAACACATGTACATTTTGCCATTTTTGTAGTTTGCTGATACCATGCACTTGGGTCGCTTCTGTCACAAACTTGCTGCAGCTGGTCTGGAGTATATACAAGCAGTGAATAAACAATTCACTGATCTTGTAAAGATGCTCCTAAACTGAATAAAACTCAAATTATGCAATAGAAGCAGCACTAGATTAAAATTTCTGTTTATATGAAATACTTAACATATGTATATTGTAGAAGAGTCGGAGACAACAATGGTTATCTAGGAAAGATCTCTTGAAACGTGTTAAAAGACACGAATATACTTCAGAGCTAGACAAAACAAAATCATCATCATCATTGCCATGATTATCATCATCATTATCTTCATCTTCATCATCATCGTCATCATGATTATTATCATCATTGTCATCATCATCAACATCATCATCATCATCATCATTACCATCATTGTCATCATCATCATCATTGTCATTATAATGATCATGATGATGATCATCATCATTTAATGCTGTCTTTGGATCCTGTCAAACCATCTAATCCATACCAGCATGGTATGTAGGCATGAAATGATGATGATGATGATGATGATGATGATGATAACGACGACGACGACGACGATGATGGTGATTTTCTTGTAGGACAAAATGGTGAACATAATATGATGCTACTGGTTCGAATGAAATGAGGAAGCAACACCACAAGCAAAATAACTAATAAAAAGAATGCTTTTGATGTAGACAAAGGGATGAGAATATTCTACCTCCATGGATCTAATAAAGGGCCTAGTTTGAAATTCTGGAGAATATTACCAAACACAGGAAGCACAGCATCTGAAGGAGATTGAATATCTAAGACTGAAACCCTGTGATTATGTTGTTGGCACCCCGTCGTTTACGACGTCGAGGGTTCCACTTGATCCAATCAATGGAACAGCCTGCTCGTGAAATTAACGTGCAAGTGGCTGAGCACTCCACAGACATGTGTACCCTCAACGTAGTTCTCGGGGATATTCTGTGTGATGTGACAAGGCTGACCCTTTGAATTACAGGCACAACAGAAACAGGAAGTAAGAGTGAGAGAAAGTTGTGGTGAAAGAGTACAGTAGGGTTCACCACCATCTCCTGCCGGTGCCTCGTGGAGCTTTAGGTGTTTTCGCTCAATAAACACTCACAACGCCCGGTCCAGGAATCGAAACCGCAATCCTATGATCGCAAGTCCACTGCCCTAACCACTGGGCCATTACACTTCCACGCCTGTGATTATAACAACTAAGGTAAAGGCACTTGTTCAAATATATCAGCATATAATATATGAAAACCTTGTTTTTTATCGATTATATTGACCTCAGTGTTCAACTGGTACTCATTTTATTGACTCCAAAAGGATGAAAGGCAAAATTGACCTCAGCTGAATTTGAACCCAAAATGTAAAGACGGACGAAATACAGGTAAACATTTTGCCAAGTATGCTCATGATTTTGCCAGCTCATCACCTTCATCCACTAGCATAGCTAAGACGGCCCAGTGAGGGTAATCTGGCCCAGGCAGCACTTCTGGGTCTGCTGTAGGCAATATGTGTTTTTGTGGGTCCGGGGCAGCAAACGGAATGGCAGCACACACTCTAGCTATGCTAATGCCTTCATCTCAAGTTTTATATTGACTGAATAGATTTATAACCAATGACATTCCAGCCATGACCACTTCTCCTTCTGTGGGCATTTCTTATCTTCTGAACCACTTCTCTTATGTTTGCTTTTCTTAATCTTAAGTGTACACCCTGACACTTCTTCACCATCTTTTCTCCTTTTCCAGCTGGGGTAGCCATGCATCTCCTCTACTGTAAGACACTTGTTTCTGTCCCTCTATCATACTTTAACCTCTCATCACCTGGCATAAAGCTACCTCCCATAATTCTACTCCACCCCCTCAGTTGAGTGGGGTCTTGTCTTGTGATTTATTTGGTGATCTCACTAGTGCTGGTGCCACCACCCAGTACACTCTAATGTGGTTGATGTTAGGAAGGGCATCCAGTTATAGAAACCACACCAAAGCTGACACTGGAGTTTAGCATAGTCCTTTGCCTTGTCAGCTCCTATTGAACTGTCCAACCCATACCAGCATGGAAAACAGACTTTAAATGGTGATTATGATAACTATTTTATAAAAAAATGTTACCTCTTATTCCAAAAGCTATAATGTAATTTGAGGGAGATTTTGTTACTATTTCTATGCATTCAAGGGAACATATAAAGGCTCCACATTGTTGTTTAAAGCAACTATTGCTCTGAGGTTAATGTGTTGATGTATTGACAACAAATTTATGGTTCAAAACTTACATTCACTGATATCTATTATGCAGAGACCACAAATGTTAAACATTATTATGCTTCATACAATCTATTTTACTGATGACAAGCTATAACAAGCTTCACACCTACTTCAAGACTGAATAATTATTATCAATAAAACAATCAACATTTACAAACTGTTTCCAACATCCAAACCAATTATTTGTCAATGTTCTTTTCTTCTAGAATGTTTGTTCCCTCTAGAAATATTGTCTCAATATTCAACATGTGAAGGGGGCTTTTTTTGCATCACATTTTTATACAAAATTTTATTCAAATTTTTCTTTTGAAATAGATTACTAACTACAATTTTCAATTACATCAATTTTTTTCACTTGAATTAATTGGTTTTTTTAATCCTTTAGCATTCAAATTACTGTCAATTGTAGTGCAGATTCACATTATTTTGAATTAATCATGCATTATCTCATAGGTTCAAGATTTCAACAATATGATTGAATTATTTTTTAGAATGACATTGTAGGGTAGGTATGACAGACTGGATTCGGTCAGTCTGAATTAGACAGTTAGAATATTTGGGCAAGATATTGCTAGTTTAACCCTTTAGCATTTAAACTGGCCATATCCAACCAAAATATTCTGCTTCTTTTATGTTCAAACTGGCCAGATTCGATATCTCACACCTATCCTATAATGTCATTGTAAAAAATAAACAATCACTTTATCAAAATCTTGAAGCCGCAAGACAATGCATAATTAATTCAAAACAATGTACATAAATAAGTATTTTTTTCTACTCTGTGCACAAGGCCCGAAATTTTTAGGGAGGGTGGGACAGTTAATAAGATCGACCCTGGTACACAACTGGTACTTAATTTATCAACCCCCTAAAGGATGAAAGGCAAAGTTGGCCTCAGCAGAATTTGAACTCAGACTGTAAAGACAGCTGAAATACCACTAAGCATTTCACCTGATGTGCTAATGTTTCTGCCAGTTTACAATTGGCAGAATAATCTGAATGATAAAGGGTTAAATCTCTTTTATTAATATTCATTCCCAAATTATCACTTCACAAAATGGTATGTCATTTTTAAAAAATTTTATTTTAAATATTTCAAATGTTCTGATAAACTCTACAAATATTTTAGCATTTTAATTTTAAGATGAGATTAATGGCTAAATGTTCACTTCAAATTTGTTTATGTTACTACATGGTCTCAAACAACCCAAATAATTCTATTTCTCTTCACACTTCTGATGGTGATTGGTCTTATTAATTGATTAATTGATTGATTGATTGATTGACTGATTGGTTGTTATTCTTATTTAACTCCAGGTCAGCCTTGACCAAGCAGACTTATAACCAAAACATTCCAGGCATGACAACTTCAGTTTTATTTTCAAATATATTAATTATTACAATTGTAGGTTGCTCCCTGCAATCTAGCTAGTTGATCCCTAACTGGATCTGAAATCAGAACACAAAGATCCAGAATAAATACTGCAAGACATTTTAACTGATTCTCTAACAAATCTATCAAATCACAACTTTGCTTCATGTGTCTTTTCTTTCTAAGATACAGCTTACTGTTTACTAGCATCAGCCTCTCTTCGTCACCAAAACATTCTTCTTCAGATAACTTGGCTTTCCTTCAGGTAATTTCTTCACTAATTAGATTCTAGGGAAATCTGAGATTTCGTTTATCGAAATTCCACTGAAATTGTTGTTTCCATTCTCAGAAAATTAGTAGTAGCTGACTGATTTACAGTTCCAAGACACAAAACAAGCAAGATGCTGATGATAACGACACAGCAATAGCAGACAAAGAAGGAGATAGTGTTGGCGATGGTGGCAGTAGTAGCAGTGGTGGTGGTGGTGGTGTCAATGGTGGTGGTTGTGTCATCGGTGGTGGTTTTGGTTGTTGTTGTTGTTGTTGTTGTTGTAGTAGTGGTGGTGGTGATGGTGGTGATGGTGGTAGTGGCGATATCATTACTATCTTGACCTTACCTTGCTTGCAATTAGGAACAATTGAGCTTTTTTTTTTCCTATCTCTCATTCACTGTCAGAGAGTGATAAAATAAATAGTAATTTTCTTGAATTGGCTAAAGATGCTGAAAAAAAAAAAAAGAAATTAAATTAAATAAATAAAAATGAATTAAAAAATGAAGGACAAATGGAATGATTTCAAGCATGTTGTTGCTGTTATTGTTGTTGTTATTATTGCTTAACCCTAGTCAGCTTTGATCAGGCAGGCTTTTGATCAAAGACATTCCAGATTTAACAATCCCATCTCACTTTCTTTTAATTTTTGAAGATTACATCATCTGATATGTTGCTATTTTCTTAAAAAAAAAAAAACACAAAAAAGTTGATAAGGTAAAATTTGGCTGCTATTTCTAGCTTGTCAAATGATCATGTAGAGGTTATTCTTATGTTGTTGCTGTTTAGACCCAGATTTGCCCTAATCAAGCTGACCTATGATCAAATCCATTCCAGCTATGACCATCCTGTCATTTTCCTGTGTAGGAGACCCAGGATCACAGTAGCCTTTTATTTTATAGGATCGTACAGTGTGATTTGACTAAGATTTGGCTACTATTTCTAGCATGTCCAGCGACCATATAGAAGGAAGCTATGATGATGATAACGATAGTGGTAGTGGTATTGGTGGTGGTGGTGAAAAAGCTTCTGGTATGACAGATTGAAACTGGTGAAACAAACTTAAAAAATCTCCTGGACTTTCAAGCGAGATTGTTGCCAGTGCCCCTGGACTGGCTCTTGTGCGGGTAGCACATAAAATACACCATTTGAGCGTGGCCGTTGCCAGTACCGCCTGGCTGGCCTTCGTGCCGGTGGCACATAAAAGCACCCACTACACTCTCGGAGTGGTTGGCGTTAGGAAGGACATCCAGCTGTAGAAACTCTGCCAAATCAGATTGGAGCCTGGTGTAGCCATCCGGTTTCACCAGTCTTCAGTCAAATTGTCCAAGCCATGCTAGCATGGAAAGCGGACGTTAAACGATGATGATGATGATGATGAGTAACACAGAAGATCATCATCATCCCATAATGCCCATTTTCCATGCTGGTACAGGTTGGACAATTTGACCAGAGCTGGCAAACAGGTTCCAGTCTGATTTGGCATGGTTTCTATGGTTAGATTCCCTCCCTAATGCCAACCACTTTACAGAGTGTGCTGGGTGCCTTTTACATGGCACCAGCATGGGCGCTTTTACATGGCACTGGCACAGGTTCTGTTATATGATGCCAACATGGGTGCCTTCTGCGTGACACTGGCATGGGTGATTTTCATGCGGGACCAGAATTAACCTAAAGAGGAATTGGTGCATAAGCACCTTAAGAGTACTGCTGAAGAATTTCAGGAAGCATGAAAGTTTTGAAGGATGTAGCGGCCTCGTAGCTAATAACTGATACAGATAGTTTATTCTATGCTTTCACAACCCTGAGTGAGATAAAATCCTTCTGAAAGTGAGAGGTACTGTGGTGGGTTTTGATTTTATATGCATGTCCATGGGTAACAGATATACTGAATTAAAGAATTGTTGCTAAAGTTGTTGGAAAGATGGTGGATAACCTTGTATGCTTCTACCAAGTCAGCTGCTGAATATCAAAATTTTAATGCATAGAAAAATATATACTATCAAGAGGCAGTAATATTTGTCCCAGCTTAAACATAGACGTTCTATTAAAGCATCCACATTTTATTGGGGAGAAACATTAGCTCTCAGTAGAACATTCACAGTTAAATGAGGATAAGTATTACCTCTTGACATTAATACTGTCTCTGTCACTAATATATTTGTTTTAACAAACTAGCTAACTGCAATACCAGCACCTGTTCTGGCACTGTCAGTCTTATGTATTATCAGCAGGGGACTGAATGAATTGCTGTTGTTTTTAGCAGTTGGGTGTCCATCATTGACACTCAAGAGTAAAAGAGTTTAAGTGGAGATTAATATTACCTCACAGTATTGATACTGCCTCTGTCACTAATAGATATATTTTAACAAGCTAACTGGCTAACCATGACACCAGTGCAAGTTCTGGCATTGTCAATCTATGTATCACTGGCAGGGAAATGAATTGCTGCTGTTTCTAGCAGTTGAGTATCCATTATTGACAGGCGCAGGAGTGGCTGTGTGGTAAGTAGCTTGCTTACCAACCACATGGTTCTGGGATCAGTCCCACCGCGTGGCACCTTGGGCAAGTGTCTTCTACTATAGCCTTGGGCCGACCAAAGCCTTGTGAGTGGATTTGGTAGATGGAAACTGAAAGAAGCCCGTCGTATATATGTATGTATATATAT
>NC_068984.1:116571481-116572643 GCF_001194135.2 Octopus bimaculoides | reverse complement strand
ACACACACACACACACACACACATATAAATAATAAATATAGATATATAATATAAATATGTATATATCTCTCTCACGCACACACACTTTCTTTCTCTCTCTCTCTCTCACACTATATATATATATATATATATATATATATATATATATACGTGTGTGTGTGTATATGTATATAAAATATATATACATAATACACATACACACACATACATACAACCAACTCTCAGTGTTTCCATACTTCCCAAACACCAATAACATTTTTTATTATCATGGTCATTTTTTTTTTCCCTCTCCACAGCCAAATAAACCTAATCCACCACCATCCACTAAACATTAACAATATTGGTCAGGGAAACAACCACATACTACCAATAATATTTCGGTATTTTAGTAGACCAACTATTTCATTACTTTGCCTCTACAATATACAATATTTTGTTGACAAAGGCTAGTGAAACAGGCTCAATGATATTGATTAGTTGTTATAGCAGTCTGTATTATGATTGGCTTCTCGTAGCTGCTTGCTTTGCTCGCCAGTTTTTGCGAATGTAATAAATTTCCTCTGAAATAATATTTTAAAAACATTTTTTTTTTCCCTGTAGGTCTTTTCTTATATCTTTTATTTGTTACAGTCATGGGACAGCGTCCATGCTGGAGCACTGTTTTGAAGGGGTTTTAGGTGAAGAAATTTACTTCTGTTATTCATGAAAGGAGAGTGTTGTAGTTTGCTTGAAACATTGTAGTAACAGAAGTAGAATAATAAATGATAAGGAGAAATGAGGAAATGCAGAGATGAAAGTCGAAAAACCTTCACAACCAGGCTACCAAAAATTAAACACTGGATTTGATAAATATTTCTTTAAGGCAGTGCCCTAGCATGGCCACAAACTAACGACTGAAATAAGCGAACAATAAATGATGGTTAGGGCAGTGGACTCGCGGTCATAGGATCACGATTTCGATTCCCAGACCGGGCATTGTGAGTGTTTATTGAGCGAAAACACCTAAAGCTCCACAAGGCTCCAGCAGGGGATGGTGGCGAACCCTGCTGTACTCTTTCACCACAACTTTCTCTCACTCTTACTTCCTGTTTCTGTTGTGCCTGTAATTCAAAGGGTCAGCCTTGTCACACTGTGTCACGCTGAATATCCCCGAGAACTACGT
>NC_068984.1:116568247-116570184 GCF_001194135.2 Octopus bimaculoides | reverse complement strand
GGTGGCTAGGGCATCGAGCTTGCAATTGTGAGGTTGTGAGTCCACATGTGTGGACAGAATGTTGGCAGGATGCTAGCACTAGCCTGGCAACGGGCTGTGGTATTGTGTATTCACTAACATAAATTCCTTGTAGTGAGTACTGCACCTAGGTGGCGGGTGTGTTGTTGGCACATGTCAGTAGTTCTGTTGTCATTCAGTGAAGTTTTAATATATATTAGAGGCAGCAAGGTGGTGAGTTGGCAGAATCATTAACACACCAGGCAAAATACTTTTGAGTTCTGAGTTCAAATTCTGTGAAGGTTGACTTTGACTTTCATCTTTTTGGGGTTGATAAAATGAGTGCAAGTTGAGGCACTGGGGTTGATATAACCAATTCACCCCTCTCCTGAACTTGCAGCTCTTGTAACAAAATCTGAAACCAATGTATTAGAGGCAGCAATCTTTACATGGGAATAACCAAATTTTATGGCGTTGTGCTACATACAATTGAAGTTAAACAACAAGTTATGGGTCGGCTGTTGTCTATATAGGTGGTAAGGATTAAATACCTTTCTCCAGTGTGTAGGATAGCTAGGCCTAGAGTGACATATCTGGATTGTCAGCTGCCTGTGGGTTGAACTTCATTAAAAGGGCATACCTCTGATGGCAACAATAAGATGGCACATTCTTCCTGTTGAGGAATACTGCAGGTTGGTGAAGTATAAACAGTTTCTCATGGAGATAGAATTGGTCCCAGATGAGGAAAAGGGGCCCTGGCAGTGATATGCCATTTGATGTTGGAGACATCATTTCCATAGTTATGAAGTTCCAAATTAAAGTGGGACAGGGAGGTGGAACTTTCCCTGTCCTTGTTGTCGCTAATGTGGTGATGGTAGTGATGATGGTGGTGGTGGTGATGGTGGTGGTTGTAGTGATGGTGGATGTGGTGGTGGTAGTTGTGGTAGT
The DNA here is from genome assembly GCF_001194135.2 of Octopus bimaculoides. Classification (NCBI taxonomy): domain Eukaryota; kingdom Metazoa; phylum Mollusca; class Cephalopoda; order Octopoda; family Octopodidae; genus Octopus; species Octopus bimaculoides. The sequence goes on along the minus strand of NC_068984.1, from coordinate 116,569,239 downwards.
GGTGGCTGTAGTGGTGGTTGTGGTGGTTGTGATGTTGGCAGCAGTGGTGGTGGTGGCAGCAACAGCAGTGGTTGGTGGTACTGGCAGCAGCTGCAGGAATTGCAGAAGTGACAGCAGAGGTCGCAGCAGAGGTGGCAGCGGAGGCGGCAGCAGAGGCGGCAGCGGAGGCAGCAGCAGAGGTAGTGGCATCAGTAGCAGCAGCAGCAGCAGCAGAGCAGGCAGTGACAATGACAGTGGCATAAGAGGTGGTGGATTGGGGCCGGTGAGATTCCAGTGTTGCAATCATGGACCCAGCGCTGTACTGGGAGGTAGAGATTTGAACCACTGACTTTTTGACCAGTAAGCTGAAACTTCATTAACTGAATCCGATGTAACTCCATTGCTCTTCAGTAATCCGACAAAATAAGATTGTTAAAGAGAGTGATCTATTTTCTTTGTGTGTTCTGTGAAGATGCTTAAACAACCTGGTTGGCAAGGTTACAATTAACAAGAAAAACATGTCAAACAGGTTTATTGTTTGCATTCATCAGAAATTACATTTGCTCATCTGGAGGAGACTAATTTATAAAAACCAAACAAAAGAAGCAAAATTGAAAAGTGTGTATTCCATCATCATCGTTTTTATGTCTATTTTTGAATGCTTGCATGGGTTAGATGGAATTCATTGAAATAAATGGGAAAGGTTTTATGATCGGATGCTTTTCCTGTCTCCAACTTTCACTTCTTTTCAACTAAGGTAATATTTCCACATGTTTGTGCAGAAGATTGGAAATGAAGGATGCTGCTTCACCAATGGCAACACTTGCTTACAGCTATAACATGATGTCAAGATCAGGAAACACAGTCACACACTAACACTTACACATGCACATACACATTTATACATATACATGCTACATACATCCATATATACTATTTACTCACACACCTACACACACACACATATGCATATATATATGGATATATATATATATATATATATATATATATAT
>NC_068984.1:116563545-116568237 GCF_001194135.2 Octopus bimaculoides | reverse complement strand
TATATATATATATATATATATACGAGATGGTATCCAAAAATTCCCAGACTAGTTTTGTAACACCCCAATAGATGGCAGCACACAGTTGTGTGCACAGTGAGAGCTAGCAGTGACCTTCATGAGGCTGTGTGCTGAGTGACTTGCTGTGTTTACTTCGCAAGTTGTGAAACTGGTGTGTTTGTGATCATGTGTATACTGTAATCTGTGATTTTTGTCATGGACAGGAAGTTGGAACAAAGATCCAACGTGAAATTTTGCGTTAAACTTGTGATGTCTGCTACAGAGACATAGAGCATGCTTCAGCAAGGTTATGGCAATGAGGCAATGGGTGATGCACAATGTTTCAAGTGGTACAGCACTTGATAAAGCTGCAGCTCAGTCAAGAACATGCACATCGCTTTTTTTTAGACATCCACGGTATTGTGCATCGAGAATCTGTCCCCCAAGGCCAGACCATCAATTGAGAGTTCTATTGCGATGTTATGAAGCATTTGAGAGAAGGCATTCAGTGATGAAAGTGACTGGATCCGTGGAGTACAAAGAATTGGATTCTTCATAATATATAAATAAATAAATACATAAATATAAAGATATATATGGATATGGATATATATGGGTTCGGCTGCTCTACATTGACAAGTGGAAAAAACCCTGAAATTAGTCTGTAGATGCCAGACCAGCAAGGGGAAGCGGCTGACCTCCCCTGTTCGAAAGTTATAATGGGCACAGGTTTGTATGTCACATAGCTAGCTAGAGGCGATGGCCTCTTAGAGTTAATCAACGGCAGCATTTGTCCTAATTTTTGGACAGCCATGCTGGCTTAGCGATAACTGTTAATATATATATATATATATATATATTGATATATACATATTATATTTATTGATATATACATATTATATATATTAATCATTACCCTTAACTTTGCTGATGGATAATGGCCTAGTCAAGATATAATGATAGCAGTCGTTATAATACATGAAAACCCTTAAAAGTAACACCTGAGGTCACCTCAAAGTCCAATGAGAAAGCTAATAAATTCATACAATTTGTGACGTTGTTCTGGTTTAATGAAAGAAAACAGAATTATGAAAAAATTTCTATTTATTTATAAATGTTTTTATTTATTTTACCATATACTGACCCATCAGTCATTAGTGGGCTTAGTGTGAAAATTTCTTTAGTCTAGTTCTTCGGCATAATCACAGTGCCCTCCAGACAAAAGTTTCATCTTGTGACGTAGATTGAAACTTAATGCAATGTAAGCATTTTAGTGCTCAGTTTGATATGTCACTAAAATTCCAGTTTGAATGGCAGTTGAATGCGTGATGTTGAGACTGCCTTTCTGGAGTGGCTAGAAGTAGCTTCTCCTTGAGCAGATAGGTATAGATTAAAATAGAATGAAGAGGCAAATCGTTTAGCAAGACTTGACAAGGATATTTAATTTAGATGTAATCTTTTATTCCTTTATTCTTTTATTCTTTCATTTGTTTCAGTCATTTGACTGTGGCTATGCTGGAGCACTACCATAAGGGATTTTAGTCGAGAGAATCAACCACAAGACTTATTCTTTGTAAACTTAGTACTTATCCTATCGGTCTCTTTTGGCAAACCAATTTGTTACGGGGACGTAAGCACACCAGCATCAGTTGTCAAGTGATATTGGTGGGGACAAACACAGACAAACACACAAGTGTATATATATATATATATATATATATATTCAGGTGACTGTGGTACTTAAGTTGAGGCACCAGAATTTAGTACGGTATTATCCGTACAATTTCAAAGTAAGGTAATTAAAATCAAAATAAGCAACAAGGATATGCAGACGTAATGCAGTACGATCGTTTCATGCAGCTCCATTTAATTGAACGATGTAATCATCACATCAATTTAAAATGCATGTACGAGGATTGCTCTACATTTTAAATTGATGTAATGATTGCATTGTTCAATTAAATGGAGTTGCATGAAACTCTCGTACTGCATTACCTCTGGATATCCTTGCTGCTTATTTTCATATATATACATACAACGGGCTTCTTTCAGTTTCCATCTACCAAATCTACTCACATGGCTTTGGTTGGCCTGAGGCTACGGTAGAAGACACTTGCCCATGGTACCACGTAGTGGGATTGAACTTGGCAGTATATAGTTGGGAAGCTACATTTTCTATTATATATCTAAATTAAATGCCCTTGTCAATTCTTGCCAAGTAGTTTGTCTTTCTATTTCTATTTTACTTTATATATATATATATATATATATATATATATGTAAATCTTCACCTTAAAAAAAGCAAGAAATCACAAACGTTATAAAACCTAAATTAAATACGCAGTCATAACAGTGTGAAATAGTAATTTCTTGACAAAGCTACAACAGTTTACAAACATGGTTCTGCTACAAGCCACTTCGCCGGACCACAACGAAATCTTAACTATTTATATATCATAAAAAGGGTCATACTTCATTAAATTAGAACTTAATATAATGAGCTAGCAATTCTGAATCTCTCACAAATATTTTGAGTCGTGTATACAAAGGCGATAACTCAGAAATGATTAGCTACATAATGTAAGGGAAACAACTCTTAAATAAGCTTTGTAAGTTCATGGGAAGTAACTCTGTAATGATTTGGAATTATTCAATGAGTTGACATTCTTTAGAAGTTGTTACGGTATACATATATTTTTTCCTACTCCAGGCACAAGGCCCGAAATTTTGGGGTAGGGGGCCAGTCGATTAGATCGACGCCAGTACGCAACTAGTACTTAATCTCTCGACCCCGAGAGATGAAAAACAAAGCCGACCTCAGCAGAATTTGAACTCTGAACGTAAAGACAGACGAAATACCACTATGCAATTCACCCGAGAGATTCAGAATTGCTAGCTCATTATATTAAGTTCTAATTTAATGAAGTATGACCCTTTTTATGATATATAAATAGTTAAGATTTCGTTGTGGTCCGGCGAAGTGGCTTGTAGCAGAACCATGTTTGTAAACTGTTGTAGCTTTGTCAAGAAATTACTATTTCACACTGTTATGACTGCGTATTTAATTTAGGTTTTATAACGTTTGTGATTTCTTGCTTTTTTTAAGGTGAAGATTTACATAAATATATATAAATAGGCACAGGAGTGGCTGTGTGGATAGGCGCAGGAGTGGCTGTGTGCTTAGGCGCAGAAGTGGCTGTGTGGTAAATAGCTTGCTTACCAACCACATGGTTCTGGGTTCAGTCCCACTGCGTGGCACCCTGGGAAAGTGTCATCAACTATAGCCTCGGACCGACCAAAGCCTTGAGTGGATTTGGTAGACGGAAACTGAAAGAAGCCCGTCGTGTATATATATGTGTGTGAGCGTATTTGGTAGGCAGAAATTGTTTAGAATCCCATCGAATGTGTGTGTGTGTGTGTGTGTGTGTGTGTGTGTGTGTGTGTGTGTGAGAGAGAGAGAGAGAGAGAGAACATTTTTGTATGTGTTTGTCTCCCGCTCACCGCTTGACAACTGATGTTGGTTTACTTGCGTCGCAGTAACTTAGCAGTTCGGTAAAATGTACCGATAGTATAATAACAGACTTATAACATATGTACGGTGGCGTGGGGTGGGCGGCCGATTTGTTCGTCTAAACATTTGAGGTCGGTATTCCAGCATGGCCGCAATTCAAGGATTAAAACAAGTAAAAGATAAAAGAAAAAACAAAACAAAAGCCGTGATCTTGAGCCTGACACCGTAACGAACTAGGCGCCGCGCTTATTAAAAATGAGTCTGAGGGTGAAGTTGAGATCGTTCCGAAATGTTAATGGGATGAGGGATTTGTGAAAGCTAATGTTTCCGAGAAAAAACAAACAACAACAACAACAGAAAAGACAGAAGCTTAGACAACGCTCTTGCCACTTTGTCGGTAGCCATAGTAAGTTACATTGCACAATGACTGGTACTATTTTGACTACAAGCTTTATGTCGGAGTATCTTTTTCCTAGAAAGGTTGCCTTCGCCACGCTTTGTTGAAAACAACAGGAACCTCGTCTAAGACCTCCTGAGAAATCTAGTTAACCCATGGATGTTTTGGGTTTGTGTGGTGTGTGGAGTCGCTCCTTAATTACAATACATGCACAAATACATACATGCCTACATAGTACGTACGTACGTATCTACCTACCAACCTGTCTACCTATCTACCTACTTACCTACTTAGGTACATACGTACATACATGGTGGCTGTCTACTCCTTACACAGAGTTTGACCACCTTAGCCCTTTCATGGCATCTGATGTGACTTTTTAAATCAGACAATGTTCTGAAAAAAAAAACACCCACAGAGATTGCATCTCTGATTTGAACTACCAATACCTGCAGGTAAGTTCTGCTCGTTGTGGATCTTAACATGTCTGTTAAGACCCCCACTGGATTTGCAAGCCTTCTGGCATACACCACGTTCAAACGTGTGCACAGACATATAGTCAGAATAATTGGTTGAAGTTTGTTTTCCATGGGTTCGCAGGTGAGATTTGAGGCCAGCCAAAGACAGGCATGGTCTGTCACAGACTGTGCACACAAGAAGGTCCTTGTCAGTCACCTTCTCGATCATACATACATACATACATACATACATACACACACAAATACACTGACACGCATATAGATATATACGTGTTTATATATACGAATCTATCTATCTATCTATC
>NC_068984.1:116561318-116562979 GCF_001194135.2 Octopus bimaculoides | reverse complement strand
AACACACACACGCATGACTCAGATAAACCAGTTTACTTATTGCAATTTAATAGAAGTAAAGGAAAAGCTGGAAGCGAATAATAATAATAATAATAATAATAATAATAATAATAATAATAATAATAATAATAATAATAATAATAATATGCTAATAATAAAACTTAGGAAATGTAATCTGTTTCGATAAATAAAATATTTGTGTTGCTAACATAATAAATCACCTAACATTGAAACAAGAAAAGAAAATACCTAAAGTAAATATTTGCATAAAATATTCGTATGTTCTATTTACCTGGAAGAAAATCTATATAGAATGTTTATCGAACATGTAGGCATTATTATTACATCTATAAAGGTGGCGAGATGGCAGAATCGTGAGCACGCCGGGGAAAAATGCTTCGGAGCATTTCGTCAGTCTTTTACGTTCTGAGTTCAAATTCCGCCGAGGTCGACTTTACCTTTTATCCTTTCGGGGTCGATAAACTTAATACCAGTTGAGTACTGTTGTTGATGTGATCGACTATCTGCCTCACCAAAAAATTCAGGCCTTGTGCCTCTAATAGAAAGGATTATTATTACAGCTATAAAGGTGGCGAGCTAGCAGAATCGTTAACGCGCCGGAGAAAATGCATAGCGACATTTCAACCGTGTTTTTATTCTAAGTTCAAATTCCGCTGCGGTCGACTTTGCCTTTCATCTTGTCGTGATCGATAAAATAAGTGCCAGTTTAGCCTTGGGTGGGTGGATGTAATCGACTTACTGACGGCGACGAAATTGCTGGCCTTGTACCAACATTTGAAACCGTTATTACAGTTGTAATTAAGATGGTGAGTTGGTCGAATCGTTAGCAGGCCGGACAAAATTGTTTTTTGGCATTTCGCCCATCTTTACGTTTTGGGTTCAAATTCCGTCGAGCTCGACCTTACCTTTCATCCTTTCAGGTCATTAAAATAAGTACCAGTTGAATACTGGGGTTGATCTACTCGATCTATCCGTCCCCCCGAAATCGCTAGCCTTGTGATCAAACTTGAAAGCAATTTATTTATTACTGTGAGAAATTATTATTGTTAGTGAAGAACAGGACTCCGGATTGACAGAATGCAACCTCATCACCCTAAATAATCTTTATTGGTGAGTGTACATCTTTCTAAGAACCATTCACAAAATTTCATTCTTCTGTCCGGACCATCTTCATTGAGAGTGTGTACTATTATTGTTTCAAAATGCGATGGGCGATTCATTGCGAAATTTCATTCTTACGATTCACTTGCCGCATAAATTTTCTCGAATATTTGCGATATTTTTCTAATGCTCTTTCTTGCTTTGTGGGGTTAATCGATGACCGCGATTTTCCAGGACGTTTCTTATAGACATTCTGAACAGCTCCGTCTGCATCAAGCTTATCTCTCATCTCAGTGATAAGCATATGTAGATCTGTTTGAAACTCCCTCCCAAGTTGTATTTGCTCTCTGACTACGTTTTCAAACGTTCAGTAACATTTGAGAATGAATTTCTTTTGTTCAACATTTACACTAACTCCCTTCGTTATTTCTAATGGTTTAAATTTAAAAAGAAATAAAAAAATTAAGCGAATTATTCAGCTGTTAAAGTGTGCATACATTTCTGGGGACACCATGTGTGTGTGTGAGTGTGTACGTACG
>NC_068984.1:116553866-116559002 GCF_001194135.2 Octopus bimaculoides | reverse complement strand
TAATACAAGGTATCAAGAGATACCACCACGCTGAAAAAATAGCAGTCAAATCCTGACTCCAAAACCACAATAAATGTCCGTAAGGCACGATTAGCGAAGACGTGCCTTACGGACATTTATTGTGGTTTTGGAGTCAGGATTTGACTGCTATTTTTTCAGCGTGGTGGTATCTCTTGATACCCTGTATTATAATTTTTAATAATTATTACCTTTGATGGTTTTTATTCCCATGCTGACCACTTGATAAGATCAATATTTTAAATACCGATCTTATCCTTATTTATATAAATATATATATATATATGTATGTATGTATGTATGCATGTATGTATGCATATATGCATACATGCATACAAGCAGATATATCTGGCAACATGAGAATAATGAAATTTAAAAACGCTGTCTAGATTACGCAAGTCTCAACTGCTAGTAGAGGAAATACCAATTTTTTTTACATTAATAACAATGCTCTGTGCCAGCATAGAACATAGACGTTAAGTGAAATGTTAAAAGAAAGTGTTCAACTCATATATGTATATAAAGTAAACACATGTAATTCAAAAACACGTTTTGTGTAGCCTATTTCGTAACCCCAAAACAGGTACAATGAAAGGACGATTCATTTGACACAGAGCCAATCCGATGATAAATCTAACTTGGATCTTGAAAAGTTTGCATGAATCCTTGCTCAGTTAAATCACTTGTGACTCCAAATGATGTCATCTGTTGTGCAGCGTTGTATTGTCTAGTTTTGTTTTGGAAGTGCTTGGAATCTTGATCACTTGATGATAATTTCTTCAATGGCTCTGGAGGTTGGGGGATTGCATGGAGTTTAACCTTTCCACCACTGCAGCACAGTGCAGATGTCTCTCTAGGCCACTTTCTTGCTTCACAATGTATGCACTCAGTTGTCATTGCACCAATGGAAACTCTAGTGTCATCTGAATAATGAACTGCTGCAGCCCATTCAGTTTTAGTCGAGTAGTGGTCAGTGTAGAGTGCGTGTTTGTGTTCTAATGACATTTTAGTTACTCTGTGTTGTATAAGTTACAAATTCATGTAGTAAGTTGCATTAAAAGTGTATATAAAACGGGTTATTTCAATTCCAGGCCGAGGTGGGTAAACAAAGAGATCTTAATCCCCATAAAACCGGACAAACAGAAGTGCATTTGAAGACTATCTCAGTTTGTTGTTGGCACTCCGTCGCTTACGACGTCGCGGGTTCCAGTTGATCCGATCAACGGAACAGCCTGCTCGTGAAATGAATGTGCAAGTGGCTGAGCACTCCACAGACACGTTTACCCTTAACGTAGTTTTCGGGGATATTCAGCGTGACACAGTGTGACAAGGCTGACCCTTTGAATTACAGGCACAACAGAAACAGGAAGTAAGAGTGAGCGAAAGTTGTTGTGAAAGAGTACAGCAGGGTTCGCCACCATCCCCTGCCGGAGCCTCGTGGAGCTTTAGGTATTTTCCCTCAATAAACACTCACAACGCCCGGTCTGGGAATCGAAACCACGATCTTATGACCGCGAGTCCGCTGCCCTAACCACTGGGCCATTGCGCCTCCACTATCGCAGTTAAACAGAGAGAAATTTGCAAAGAAATTAAATGTTTCAACTCAGTGCAGTTAAGAAAAAAATGGGAAAGAATGAGGATTTGATGGCAAAAGGGTTGGTAACTGTGGTAGGAAACGAGTAACAACCCCTAGAATTGATAGAAAAATTGAAAGAATTTCTGTCAATAGAGCATCTTGAAGTAAGATTTCCCGTGAACTAATGGAAGAGAATATCACTGTGCATCGAAGAACAATTAACAACAGACTTTTGGAAGGTGGATTACACGCATATCGTCCAAGGAAAAAATCATGCATGGGCTAAAAATCATTATTACAAGGACTTCTGAGCAATGGGAGCAGGTAAGAGTATCTAAAATAGTGGATTAGAGTCTTTATGTTATGTATCCATGATAGAAAATGATATTATCGATGAAATAAGATGTTACCATTGATTTCAGTCATCAAACCAGCTTTATAAAGGATTATTTAAAAAATAGCTATTAATTTCTGATTTTCATAGACTGAAAGAATAACTTATTCTGGATGTCCTATTAATCAAATATGGTTTTCAAGTGTTGCTGGTGGTGTTTTCGAATGAATCCACCGTAGCAGTCCTCGACGATCGGGTACAAAGTGTGAGAATGAGGCTTGGTGAGGAATTTCGTCCGGGTTGTCTTCGAAAAACACTAAAATTTCCACAGAAGATTATGATTTGGGAGACAATTTCTGCCCATGGAACTAGTCTCCTGAAAATAATTGAAGGTTCTATGAACCAAGAGAACTACATAGAGGTACTTAGAATGTTATGGAGACAGGTTTTGCATATTCCAACAGGACTCAGCACCATGTCATACAGCAAAATCGGTAAAGATGTGGTTCGCCGAAAATGCTGTTAATGTACTTCTATGGCCAGGAAATTCACCTGACATGAATCCAATTGAGAGCCTAAAGTGTCTGTCGAAAGATGACATATAACAATCCCCTATTACAACCAAATGCCTCCTTATTGAGCATTTCATACAAGTTTCGTTCCATTCGGTCAGAATCAAGGATTTGTGTAGAATACAAGTTTGTGGAATGCCTCGAAGTACACAAGCCCTTAATTCTGCTAAAGAAGGACAAATTAATTACTGAAATACCAGTTCTGTGTAAATAATAGGAAATAAATCATCTGCCAATACATAAATTTTGTTTGTTTTACCTCTTTATATAGAAATAGCAAAAATTTCAAAAATCCATAATAATGTTTCCAGTACTGTATATACACTCACATTTAGGTACGAATACAGTCGTGCATTTATGTGTATATAACAATAAGGAAACGAAAAGGAAAGTAAGAAATACATACATATTCATGACCAATGTCTCCGCCACACATACGTGCGCATGCGTACGCACACAAACACACACAGAGGCACACACACATGCAAACACGCGCATGCCCACACACATATATATAGTTTTACACAGACAAAGCACATTAATATCTATTTATGAATATATTTATATGTCGAAATTTTGTTGACACTGAAAGAGCTAGGTTTTGTATTGTTCATTTGTATTTCGTTTATCATCTTGAATGCATTTCGTTATACGTTTTAAAGATATTTTATTCAAGACATGCTCGCAGCTAAAATAAGTAACAAACAAATAACTTAATAAATAAATGAATAAATAAATAAATAAATAAATAAATAAATAAATAAACATTCAGAAACGTTGATTGTTGAAGAACTTTCACTCTGTTGAAGAACTTTCAGTTATCTATCTAGAATTATGTCAGTCTATCTTTTTATCAAATTAGCTGTCTTTGTTTATCCATTTACCTTTCTTCTATCTTTCTATCTCTCCATCTGTCAATGTAGCTTTCTACTTGTATAACCATCTACTCTCTATACGTCTATCGATCTGGTATTTATCTATTTGCTTTTCTGTTTATCTATTCAGGCATCTATCTATCTATCTATCTATCTATCTATCTATCTATCTATCTATCTATCTATCTATCTATCTATCTATCTATCTATCTCTCTATCTATCTCTCTATCTATCTATCTATGTATCTATCTATCTATCTATCTATCTATCTATCTCTCTGTCTGTCTGTCTATGTGTCAATCTATCTGCCTGCCTATCTATATACATACATACATACATACATACACATGTATATATATGACTGTACATGTGTGTACGCATATGTACGTGTACATATATATATATATATGTATGTATATGTATTTATAAATTACAATTGTGTATTTATATATGTACTAAACACACTTCCACCTCATATGAGCACGCACACATTTGTATTAATCATTTTAGCTTGTCTAGAGAGTACATCCTTTTCTCACTTCGTCGCAATGTTGCGCAAATGTAATATTCTCTGTTAAAAAATCTTTCTTTCAGCATCAGCGCTCTGTACAAGTGTCTTCTTTTGGTTTAAAAAAGGCAAATTTTTGTGTCCTCTTTCTGTCCTTTGTTCTCTCTTAGTCGGTAAGTTTACCTATATATTTTTTCGTGTGGCCTTTGTGTTGTTTTGGTTGGCATCACTAAAACTTATTGATATATTTTCATACGCTTTGTGTCAGGACTTCAGTGCCTGGTTCTGTTCCTGTCGTTAAAATTAACTCTTCACAGTATCACCTCTATACACCGTATCCTGAAATTATCAGGAAATTAACGTTCTATCATCAGGCGTCGAAACCATGAGGATTACCTTGAAGGAAAGCTACTGAGGGGCTTTTTTCTCATTTCGTTTATCTGCGATGTGTTTTTATTTTTGATGTTTGTCGCCATTTTATATTTTTCATTTCGTGCATAGGCATTGTTTGTTTTTTGATTTTGTCGACTACACAGTATAGTAGGGTCAGTTGGGCACTGTTTGTGAGAAAAACAACACCATGACGCAATTCACTCTGCCAGTAATTTGGAAATGACATGCTGTACTGCTTGACATTCACATCGGAAGCTCCAATACGAACATTTCAGAATGTTGGGTGTCAATTTGCGTACCCAAAAGATGTACTGAGAGTGATGCCTCCATTCATCTTCCCACACGGCCTCACACGCAACACGCAGCCAAATATCAAGTGTCTGGAGGAGGTAGTGCTGTCCTGGGTCAAGAGGGTGACTGCTGGAAGACTCTATGTCCGGCAACAGGACTCTACACCATGCCTCACAAGCAAGAGAATCCAGTCATGGCTGTCAGATAATTTCTGCGACCACATCGTCCCTAACATCTGACCACCTATCTCCCCAGATTGCAACCCCTTGATTATTATGTGTGGGGAACATTTGAGAGAGAGACCAACAAAATTATTTGTAATACCAAAGCCGAACTGAAGGCAAGTATTATGGCAGCATTCACCAACTTAAACAAGGAAACCGCCCAGAAGAGTTGCAGGAGATTCTGAAGTCGTCTGGAGGCTGTGGTTGAAGCCAATGGTGATTTTATTGAATAATTTTACTCTTTAGTATTTCAAGATACTTTTATGTAATTTTGGTAAAATGAGATAGTTTTATTTTCATTTTCGAGTAATTTTGACGACAATTCATTCACTGCACCCTGTATA
>NC_068984.1:116550651-116552611 GCF_001194135.2 Octopus bimaculoides | reverse complement strand
TGTATCTGTGTGTGTGTGTTTGTGTGTGTTTATGTGTGCGTATGTTCGTGTGTGTGTGTGTGTGTGTGTGTGTTAGTGTGTGTGTATGTGTGTGTGTGTGTGTTTGTGTGTGTGTGTGTGTGTGTGCGTGTGTGTGTGTGTGTGTATTTTCCATGATTGTACACCTATTAGCAAATTCCATAGCTGAATCCAAAATTGAAAAAAAAAAAAGAACAAAGCATAAAAGATAGAATTCAAAGAAACATGAAAGAACATGAATATATTTGCACCTAAAAAAGAGAAAACATAGAGTAATACTGCTTATTGTTGCAGTCGTTATTGCAGTTGTTGCTATGGACTTTTAGCTGAAGATGATTTCCATTGAAGCAATTTATTCTACGTTTTATACATATCTATATAGAGTATGTAGGTGTTTATGAATACACTTTGATATATCTACAGGCATAATGAAATGTTGCTATAGGCTTTCAAGATCTCGTAGGTGAAACGAGAAATTCGCTCATTTAGAGATTTTTACATTGAAAATAATATTGATTATTCTATTAACATTGCTTCAGACTTGTTGTTGGATGGGATTTGATTTCAAATTTCTCTGAGATTTTATTTATTTTGCTTCTATAATTTTTCTCTTTTTGGTTGTTGTTTTTTTTTATTTTTCGTTCAATTCCTGCTGAAAGGTTAATTTCAATCTAGTTTCCTTTTGCAGCAAGTTCAGTAAGAAATGTATGTAGAAAATATTACAGGTTGTTCTGTATGAATGCAACTGTTGTTGGTTAGTTGCTATATGTCACAAAAGGCGATAAACTCCATCACCATCTACCGTTCAGGTAACAGGATTCGTTTCTCTCCTATATTCAAATTTTTAGTTTTGGATTATTTTCTGCAGGTATTGATTATATTTTGTATTCTTTGATATTTTACTAACTTTATGATAGTTTACTATTGCAATGTTTTAATTATATGCAATGTTTAACTTCCAATGAAATATATACTATTATTTCATTATACGCCAACACACACACATATAATTGTTGTGTATACAAACAGGAGAAAACGTACTCAGTCCATATAGTGGAGTATAAACATTCAAAACTTAGGAGTCATTTCGCCGTTGTTCTCAGTTTCAAATACATACATACATACATACATACATACATACATACATACATACATACATACATACATACAGACAGACAGACAGTAGACAGACAGACAGACAGATAGATAGATAGGTAGATAGGTAGAAAGATAGATAGATAGATAGATAGATAGATAGATAGATAGATAGATAGATAGATAGATAGATAGATAGATGACTGTGTATATGAGGGGTGCTTAAATCATAAAAGCACACATAGGAAAATGATGTTCTTCATCTACAAATAGACGTGATAATGTGTGCCTGTGTTTATGACAAAATACTGGGTCGTTTACTACTATGCTGGTGTCAGAAACACCGGTATGTGTCCGGAGTATATATTTAATAAATGTATATAAATATTTTAATATATACATGTATGCATGTGAACACATATAAGTCTCTACCTGAATATCGTTCTGTGTATGTATGTATGTTAACTGTCAACTGCTGGCTGTCAACTGCCCGCTGTCAATTGCTCGCTGTCAACTGCTGACTGTCAACTGCCGACAGTTCACACAGTTGAAATGTGTCAGTCCACTTTTGGTCACGTGGGGGTGGTCAGGATCCTCCGATAACATGTGTGTGAGTGTGTGTATAGAACGATAGATAGATAGATAGATAGATAGATAGATAGATACATACATACATACATACATACATACACACATGCATGTGTATACGATGAGGTGCTGTAAATGTCCTAGTTTTAAGAATATCGCTAAAGGTTAGGCTGGAGGCCTAAATTGCCAAGTTCTTTTACAGGGCTTAGAAAAACTGAAGGATGGCTGCAATAAGTGTGTGAATTTGAGAAGGGAATAT
>NC_068984.1:116546923-116550032 GCF_001194135.2 Octopus bimaculoides | reverse complement strand
ATATATATATATATACAGTGGGGGGAAATAAATATTCGTACATGTCAAAATTCTTTATTTATTTAATTTTTAATGAACATAAATGGGATATATCAATACTATATTTGCATACACATGCATAACCTAAGAATATGCAAAAGAAACTAATAAATTATAGTAACAAAGGAATTTATATACAATTATAAATATTTAGGGGTGAAAAAAGTATTCATACAGAATAAATTTATGATTTTCTATGCCACAAAATACTGTTAAAATAATTTTTTTCTACTAGAACTTTCTCGTTTGTTCCAATAATCTTATCAGTAGTCATTTTGAGGTGTCAAAACGCTAGCTTCTTCATTCAGCACTGAGACAACTTAAAGTCGTGTCGTAATAATTTCGAAAAGTAAAGAACTCACAAATTCAGTGAAAAATGTAATTATTAAATAGTGGAAAGCAGGTAAAAGTTACAGGAAAATATCAGAGACCCTTTGTATTCCATTTTCTATCATATCTTCATTTATTCAAAGATATGAAAAATCGGGAACTGTTTAAAACAGAACAAGATCTGGTGCACCACGCAAGATTTCCCCTAGATCTTTAAGGAAAATGAAGCAAAGAATCGAAAAAAATGTCATGATCACCAGAAAAGAGTTACAAGAGGATTTGTTAGCTTCAGGGACTAGTGTTACATTACAAACAATCAGCAATGAACTTCATAGGAATGAACTGAAGTCATGCTCTCCTAGAAAAACTCCGCTGTTGACTAAAAGGCACAGAGATGCCCGTTTAAAATTTGGAGGAGAATAGAAGATATCATTTTGAGTCCATTGGTTTCAATTTCAGTATCTATTTTTATGATTAAGATGTCCAGGAAAGGTAGCTGCTGTTTGTGACTGTATTCCATTGTGAACTTGTTACTGTGGTTAATGCTGTTGATTAAGTTTTTAAATTTTGAGAGTTGCCCTAGGTTATGTAGCCACAGAATGAAACAGTCATCTAGGTAGCGTTTCTAGTTGGTGAGTAAGTATTTTTGGAGGTTGTTGTCTCCAAGGAAAGCATGCTCATTAAAAAATATAAACCACAGCTGAATATCCTTTAGAAAGAAGAAAAAAACACTAAAGAGAAAAAGGGAAAAAACCCAATTTCTCCACAAAAAAAAAAGACCAACCAGACACAACAGATATAATTAAAAAAATTTTAGTAACAGTGTTCCACGCGGGTTTCGAAACCACCGTACAATAACACCATACAAACACCAGTTGCTGACAGCACCTAACTCTAGATCAATGAAATTTTGCCTCCGATCAAAACCGAACAACAGCAAATACAACAAAATGACCCTTTAAGAAAATCAACCAACTGGAACGGTTGATGACCGTTCCCCACAGGGAAGCCAACCAAGCAGAGCGACAAACTTGATCACCAGAGAAATAAGACGTCACAAGTACTTTAACAAATCAAAAATCAGATCCGTTCACGGAAAAAAATTATAAATACACCGGATTCCAAAAAACGCCGTTACAAGAAAAAGAATCACGAAAACTGTAAACAAAACCCTTTTTTTACTATCTTCATTTCCCCTTTGTTTTTCTCCCTCTTAACTCAGTATGATCGAACCTTTGGTGATCCACATTTCTTATCGATTACTTCTAACAATATCGAATTTTGTACATTTAAACAAAATAATCCACATATTTTATATTATTGAATGTTATGAACATTTAGATGATAATTGATATTATTCAAACTTGTAAACATTGAAACGTTTTTCTAATTCAGAATTTTAAGCTTTTACTATTGATAAACTATTGATTGTTGAAACTAGTATGGTATATATGTAAATAAATTTATCTAAAAACAATTACAAGTTTTTCAAATTTAAGTGCATTTTCAACATCAAATTTTCCTATATACATACATATATATATATACATATATATTATAGTGAGGTAGGTCGGTTCATGGGGTTACCCTGGGTTTCTCGCACGTAAGGGATTTAGTCTTACGGCGTATCTTCAGACCCCAAACACAACTGGCTTGAGACCTCTTTAAAATATGGAGGAACAAAAGCCTCATTTTTGAAGGTAAAACCTAAAGTGATTATCTCCCGTTGCCATTTGTCCATCGATCTTCGGTCGTGCTGCCATCTTGCGGTCACCAAAGCACCACGAAGGTAAACGATTGTCTCCCTTCGACCTTGGCTATTGGTTTCCGGCTATGGTACCACCATTTGGATTCCAAAAGGCCAGCAGGAATTTTCTAAAATGCAAGAATGGTCCGAAAATCTCCGTGCTGGAGTTGAGGATGTCTTCTGGCACGAGCGAATCTTTAAGGATCCTCGTGCGTTCGGCAATGCATAACTTGCATAGTTTCGTCCCGTTGATGTAGGGGGCCAAGGTTTTCGAATATTTTCCATGCGATCGAGTATGGAATCTCTTCGTCTCTTAATTGTCAGATATGGCTGGCCAGCGATGATTGGGACTCTGAAGGACAGATGATTGGAAATAAGCTGTTTGAGAGAGTTCCAAGTGTGCTCCACGTACTACTGTGGGCGCGTGATGTCGTTGCGCCTGCCGCTGCTGTCGTTGTGCCTATTGCTTTTTGTAGATGCTGCTGCTGTTGGTGCTGATGTTGATGCTATTGCTGCTACTGTTGCCGCTGACCTGTTGCTGCTGTCATTGCGCCTGTTGCTGTTGTAGATGCTGTTGCTGCTACCGTTGCCGCTGATGCCACCGGTGGTGTTGTCGCTGCTGAAGTTGGGGCTGCTGCTGCTGTTGGTGCTGGTGTTGGCGTCGCTGAGGATGGTGTTGGTGCCAGTCATATTTCCGTTGCCTGTGGTGCAGCCGTTGTTGTTGCTGTTGTTGCTGGCGCTACTGTTGTTGTTGCTGCGGTTGTTGTTGGCGTCGTTGCTGCAAGTGCTGCTGCCAGTGTTGCTGTTGTTGTTGATGGAGTTGGGGCTGCTGGTGATGTTGCTGGTGCTGGTGATGGTGAAAGATGTATTGGTGCCGACGGTAGTGCAATCGCCACTGCCAGTTCTGCTGTTGTTGCTGTTAAAGCTAGCGATGGAACTGGATCCGTTGCCTCTACTACTACTACTATAGTGGCTAAAAGGTCTGGCAAGCTT
>NC_068984.1:116545611-116546913 GCF_001194135.2 Octopus bimaculoides | reverse complement strand
GTGCTGGTGATGGTGAAAGATGTATTGGTGCCGACGGTAGTGCAATCGCCACTGCCAGTTCTGCTGTTGTTGCTGTTAAAGCTAGCGATGGAACTGGATCCGTTGCCTCTACTACTACTACTATAGTGGCTAAAAGGTCTGGCAAGCTTTTTGTGAAGCTGGTGGTGATGGTGATGTCGTTGCTGTTGGCGATGCCGCTGCTGTTGTTGTTAGCGATGCTGCCATCCATGGTGGTGTTGGTGGCGATGGTGGCTGTGTTATTGGCTCTGTTGTCATGTCTACGGCCGTTATTGTTTCTGCCGGTGTTAAAGGCATGCTGTGTTAGAACCTCGGCCTGATATACGACTCCTTTAGTTTTGCAGAGGCCTCCTACCGGGCAACTGCTTCGGATCTTGCATGAATAACCCGCCTCTTCCTATGTCCAAGGGGGGCTAACTACGATGCTCTTAATATTGGGGGCGCAGCTAAACGAGACCCTAACGTTGTGCCGGTTGAATATGGGACCACACCTATGGAAGCTAGTGAAATGCTTATCTATTACTTTAAGGAAAAATCTACCTACAGGTGTCATTGTGTTAAGGGAGTGCGTGGGTGGGGGAACCAAATTGTATTCCTGCGGCTGTCGGGTTCTGGCATGTAGGAGATGGGGTCCCTAAACCCACTGGCAGCTAGGACCTCATTATAGTACGGGGCTGCTGCATCGAAAGCTTCTTGGCTAGAGGAAAGGCTCTTGCTGATGCCTTTTACCAGGTTCTGGAATACTATGGGTGGGTGACAGGAGGCTGTGTTTATGTATGACAGCCTCGCGTTTGGTTTGCGGTAGGACCTGTAAGTACCGGAGCACAGGTCGAGCGCGACATCTGAGTAGTCTGCTAATGTGAGGTTTGTCTCTATGGTGATCTTCAACCCCATGGAGTCAAGCGTGCTGATTAAGTCTTTCCTAAGTTTGTCTAGTGTATGGCCGCTTACCCCTTAGAGATGGCCAGGGCGTCATCCCAGTAGAGGCCAAAAAGGACGGAGTGGAACACTTTTCTAAGGGTATCTAGAATATATAACCCGATAAGGTCGCAAATATCAGCGCTGTCGTAGGCTCCCATCGCTACCTCAAAAGAGCCCGTTGCGTTGGATTGGTTGGCCCATGCCGAGCCTTTGTTGAACAGCACTGTCTTCCTGGTGTGCAAGATTATCTCTACATATCTGTCGCTAATGCTAGTGAAGCCACTTGCGAAAGAAAGCGCCTTGATCAGAAATAGATGGATAGATAGATAGATAGATAGATATACATACATATATATATATATA
>NC_068984.1:116539712-116545038 GCF_001194135.2 Octopus bimaculoides | reverse complement strand
GTGTGTGTGTGTGTGTGTGTGTGTGTGTGTGTGTGTGTGTGTGTGTGTGTGTGTGTGTGTGCATATTATGCAGGTTTACGTTGAAATATCTGCATGCATTCATATAAGGTCCGATTCCCCCAAATTACAATATAATAGCTATAAACTTAATTACTTGTAATTAGAATTAAAATTCAATGGAATTCTATTCACGTGCAAGTTTAGAAGCAATAAATAAATAAATAAATAAATAAATAAATAAAACAGGAAAAAAAAAAGCATCAACAACAATATAACGCCATTAAAACCGAAAATATTTCTGCAAAATGATCGGCAATATTTTTGATTAACAATGACAGAATATTGGACTACATTTTTCTACAGTATAAAATGTGGAGTCTGTTGATGATGCTGTTGATTCCTTTCTCCCACCCCCCATACCTGCCCTGCATAATAATAATAATAATAATAATAATAATAATAATAATAATAATAATAATAATAATAATAATAATAACAATAATAATAATAATAATAATCATAATAATAATGATAATAGTAATACCAATAATAACAAGAGCAGTAGTAGTAATAATAATAATAATTATAATAACAACAACTATAATAATGATAATAATGATAATAATAATAATAATAATAATAATAATAATAATAATAATAATAATAATAATAATACTATTATTATTATAATTATTATCATTATTATTATTATTATTATTATTGAAAAATAAAACTACTGAACAATAATAATAATAATAATAATAATGATAATAATTATAATAATAATAGTAGTAGTAGTAGTAGTAGTAGTAGTAGTAGTAGTAGTAGTAGTAGTAGTAGTAGTAGTAGTAGTAATAATAAAAGGTGGAAGAGAAGACGACGACGACGCTGATGATGATGATAAAGATGATGGTGATAATTACTATTATTATTAGTATTATTATTATAATTGTTTTTGTTGCTGCAATTATTATTATTATTATTATTATTATTATTATTATTATTATTATTATTATTATTATTATTATTATTATTATTATTATTATCATTATTATCATCACGTTGTGTATATGAATAATAATTATTATCATCATCATCATCTTTATCATCATAATCGTTGTTGTCGTCATCATTATCATCAGTGCCGTCCACGTCCTCCTCCTCCTCCTCCTCCTCCTCCTCCTCCACATCATCATCATCATCATCATCATCATCCCACCATTAACATAATCACCATTATGCTGTCGGCTACCATATCCCTTTCAGTGTCTCCTACACCTACAGCCACCACTTCCACCATCCCCATCTAAAAACCATCATCGTCCCTTTCACCGTCACTACACCGCGACGATTATCGTCACCACAACCACTAATACCATCGTCATCCTCATTACCACCTCTACGAACTCTACCACCATCACCCTTACAAACTACTGCCGCCGCCGCCGCCGCCGCCGCCGCCGCGGCCGCCATCCTCGTTGTTATTGTCTCTACATGAGAGAACTGATAAAAAAAATAAGAATACTTTAGGAGCTTCAAAGATATGAAAATGTCAACAAGAGACTGGAAAAATACAGGAGTAAATTTTTATAATTGTTTGTCTTCCCTGAATCGTCGTCGTCATCATCATCATCATCATCGCTATCGTCATCGTCCTCCTCCTCCTCCTCCTCATCATCATCATCATAATCTTCATCATCATAATCATCATCATCATCATCGCTATCGTCGTCGTCATCATCATCATCATCCTCATCATCTTCATCAACGTCATCAACAACAACTATAACAACCGCAGCGGCTGTAGCAACAACAACAAGAACAATAAAAACAACAGCAACAACAACAACAACAATAACAGCAAGAACAATTACTGCAACGACTGTAACAGCAACTACAATAACAATAACAACAACATCGTTAATTGTAATAACAGCAGCAAGAGTAACCCGCTCCTTTCCACATTGAAAGTGGATACAACAGTTACCTTTGATGTAGTGGTTATTTTGTTGTTGATGTAGTTTAGCCCTTGGTCAGTCCCAACTGAGAATAGCTGTGATCAAATACTTTCCTGATATGATCATACTTTGCGTTTTCAGATATGCTCCGAACTATATTATACTAGCAGCTAAACCCGGTTTCACCCGGTCTGTTTGGATGATGTGACTGTGATTGTTTTCGGTTTGCGCGACAGAGAGAGTAATGTTGATGGTGTATGTGTATATGAGAGAGAGAGAGAGAGGGAGAGAGAGAGAGAGAGAAAGAAAGACAGAGAGAGATAACTGAAATTTATCATTCAGTTTATTCATTTATTATATGTATATATATGATGTATGAATGGCTTCAGGGACACACACTGACATACACGCACGCACGCAGGTTGTTTTAATCATTTTTTTCTGTAGGTATGGGGGTTAGGAAAAAAATAGAAAGCGCGTTCCAATCTATGCACCCGTCTCCATATGTGTGCCATTTTTAACGCGAATCCATCCAGCCGTTTGGCCGTGAACCTCAAGACAAGAAAAAATACAACGGTCGGCCAACTTCATTTTATATTATAGATAACTAGAGTGCTTTCCTTTATATGACCTATAACTTTGGGAGTATATTTTTGCCACCATGAGTAGTATTAGGAAATATGGCATACATAGCAATAACTATTATTTAACTTTTATCAAATTTCTTGGAGTTTATGTAAGATGATGTAATAAATACTAAATTTCAAACGAAAAATATTCATTAACTTAAAATAAAATTAAATAAAACAAAATTCTCGTTTAAACACTTGTAATAAATAAATATCGTTATTTTTCGAAATTCTATCAACGTAATTGCACAGTACTGAATTGAGTTTCTTAAAAAAAAAAAGCCCCAAAATGTGTATTTCAGAAAGTTATGGCATTAATCCTACACCACTTGTGTTAACCGTCTCCGTAACTCTCTTTTACTCGCTCTCCTTCATTAAAAATTATGTAAAGCGTGACTAGGATAATCAATTAACCAACAACCAAGCAACCAACATTTATATCGGCTATTGTTCTATACAGTAATATTTTTTAATATCATATGAAGATGTACTTTTATATAATTACTAACTTAAAAACCGCACTCCGTGTTGACTTTTGACCTAGCTCCTGCGGAGGGCTAATTGGGCCCACGGCCCCAAACTAAAGAGAGTTAAATAGCATGACTATAATACGTCTTTAATGACTATATGCCTCAGTGGTGTTTGATCAGAGGTTAAGGTCGGGTGAGAATTAATTTTGCAATGTTATCATTCTATTGGAACTCAATATAGAGGCATATCGCACTGGTGTGAAAAGGCTATCGTAGAGATATTTAATGGGAAATGCTGGATGCGTTTGCTGCGGTTGCAATGTATGATGAACCAGACAAATTAATGAAAACCTCTTCAAATCATTTTGCATAAAAACAGTTGCATTACTGCTAACACATCTGAACAAGATCGCTTATATTTGATAATTATTTTCTCCTTTAGCAAAACCTTGGTTCCACAGAAAAACAGAAATTAATTCATGACTAGTTCGTAGAAGTATAAAATTCTTCAGAGCAATACACGCTAAAAATAGACTACTTTATTAAATTAAGGTAATACGATTATGAAAGAATTTTTGCTGGAAATCTGTGAGAATTAATATAATTGTTAAAACGATTCAATGAGAATTGTGACCCAGACATTATTTGTAGTCATGTTGGCGGAAGAATAGCGTATTAAATGCCCAAGTCTTGGATACGATACGAACATAAACATTATCTACTAACGCAAAATTAGCTTAAGACCTCTTAATATATTTTGTGTTTAGATCATTGGGCATGTCTGATTAAGTAAGTAAGTATACGTAATGTTTCCTACAGCACATTATAATATTAGATCGGTTTATTTTCGGCAGACTTAGAAATAGAAGACAAACAGTTAACCGGCCTGATAATCAACGAGATAAGCGAAGAAAAAAAGTAATTCATCTTTGAAAAATTTAGTTTCTAACTCGGCGAGATAGAATAAGTAGAATTAAGTAACTTGTTTAAGATCACTGAATATCTAGTCTATCCTTCTTCAGGTGATAAGAAAACACTGTCCATTACATGCGAAACAGATATCTCATCCGCTGGAAGCTTCGCATTCTGTTATTGAATATAATTTTTCTTGAGAACGCAAATAATAACTTGTAAGTCATAGATATTATCTTGCATTTGGCGCATGGCATTTGTTGTAGACAGAAAATTGGTAAATAGACATATTTCACATTTTATGAAGATTTTATTTAATCTCATTCAAACAATCTTAATGCATTAAGCTATATTCGTACGTGTATTTACATAATTTCCATTATGTATGTTGTTAAAAGGCCAATCATTTGTTTGCCTTCTGTCTCTGTCTCTAACTTAGTATTCCTTTCTGCTCCCCAATTCTCTCCCAATCTCTCTGAGACTCTACCATTCTTCCCCTTCTCTCTCTCATCCTCTTCCTCTCCCAGTATGCATGTATGTATGTATGTATGTATGTATGTATGTATGTATCTATCTATCTATCTATCTATCTATCTATCTATCTATCTAAATAAATAAATAAATAAATAAATAAACATATAGACAATTTTCTGTCTCAGCATGAGGATCGTACACTCTCTCTCTCTCTCTCTCTCTCATTCGTTATAACTATTCATTTATCTATGTATCTATTTACCTACCTACCTACCTACCTATCCATCCATCCATTTATTCATCCGTTTATCTATCTATCTATCTATCTATCTAGCTATCTGTCTATCTTTGCATTATTTTTGTATATACACAAACGAGCAAAAGCAGCAGCAACAGCAGCAGTAGCAGTAATAATAATAATAATAATAATAATAATAATAATAATAATAATAATAATGATCCTTTCTATTATAGCCACAAGAACTGGAATTTGGGGGAGGTGGGTAGCCGATTACATCGACTCTAATACCCAACTGGTACTTAATTTATCGACCCTGAAAGGATGAAAGGCAAAGTCGACCTCGGCGGAATTTGAACTCAGACTGTAGCGGCAGGCGAAATACCGCTAAGCATTTCGTCCAACGTGCTAACGATTCTAACTAGCACGCTGCCTTCAATGATAATAATAATAATGATAACAATAATGTTGTTGTTGGCACTCCGTCGCTTACGACGTCGAGGGTTCCAGTCGATCCGATCAACGGAACAGCCTGCTCGTGAAATTAACGTGCAAGTGGCTGAGCACTCCACAGACACGTGTACCCTTAACGTAGTTCTCGGGGATATTCAGCGTGACACAGTGTGACAAGGCTGACCCTTTGAA
>NC_068984.1:116533253-116539510 GCF_001194135.2 Octopus bimaculoides | reverse complement strand
ATAATAATAATAATAATAATAATAATAATAATAATAATAATAATAATAATAATAATCACTTTGGCCATTATCGTAATTTCCCTCAACTTCTTTGTTTCCTCTTCACTTATCCTCTCTCTCTCTCTCTCTCTCTCTCTCTCTCTCTCTCTCTCTCCCACCCACCAAGCTAAACTTCTCTTTCCCTGTCTTTCGCTTCACTGACATTCTCCTCAATCTTGTTTCTTTACATTTCCGACGTCGTCGTCTTCTTTCCTTTATCTAACACTACTATATCATCTCGTAATGTTACGTGATTAATTTAACCATCTATTCTTAGCGCTTATCATTGTAATAAAACGGTAATAATAATGATAATAATAATAATAATAATAGTAATAATACAAAATCAACAATAACCTTCATTGAATTTGACCAGGAAATGCCTTGTTTACGTTGGATAATTCTTCTATAGTAATATTGTCTATCAAAAGAAGACGCCAGCAGAACTGTGAGCACTGCGCTGCACACGAAATACCATAAAAACAAAACATTAACTAAGTATCAGAAAATACTGAACAGAGTTGTAATAAAAAGAGCTAGTTATATAACGTAGAATAATTTAACGATTTTACACTGAGATTAGATATAGAGACGGAGAGAATTCAAGCTGAGTTTATTACAAATAAGCAAGATAGCAAAAACGGTTGTATGCGGGACTGAATAAATTGACCATCTGGGTTGTGAAAACCAAATCTGTCAAGGATTGACTTCAGTGCCTAATAAATACTTTCCGTTTTGGGCGAATGGTTCAGTTGTTAGAGCTGCGGGCTTACGATCGTGAGATTGTGATTTCGATTCCTGGATCGGTCTGTATGTTGTGTTTTTCAGCAGCACACTTTATTTCACGTTGCTCCGGTTCACTCAGCTGTAAAAATGAGTTGCAACGTCACTGGAGCCGAGCTGAATCTGCCTTTACCTTTGTCTTGGATATTATTGATGGCATGGAAAGGAGAGACTGGTATGCATAGGCGACTGTTGGTCTTCCACAAACAACCTTGCCCGGACTTGTGTCTCGGAGGGGAACTTTCTAGGTGCAATCCCATGGTCATTCATGACCTAAGTGAGGTTTTACCCTCCTTAATCTTTTTATAGGCATAAGGCCAGAAACTTTTGGGAGAGGGAGATAGTTGGTCACTTCGACCCCAGTGCTAGACTGGTACTTACTTCATCGACCCCAAAAGGATGAAAGGGGAAATGGAAATATATTTTAGAGGAGTGAGATGGAAAGCGTGGAAATAATGCCTTTCCTATTGGTCACAAGAAGCTTATATCGATTTTATTATGACTTGGTCAGAAGAGGAGAAGTGCTCAAGACATCTTGCTTGGCTTCTATGGTGGAAGGAGGGAAGGAAGAAAACACGACTCATAGGATATTCTCAAAACAGACATCTGTTTTATCTATTTGAAACAGGATGAAAACACAGCTGAAGGCACCAAGAGCCAGATGACTGTGTTAAACCAAGAGCCACATCACTGCGTTAAACAGGGTGACGGAACCAATTCTACCATCAGAAAACTGCTACGGCTCATACAACGTAAGGGTGGTGAGCTGACAGAATTGTTAGCGAGTTGGACAAAAAACTAGTGGCATTTCTTCGGGGCTTTTTACGTTCTGAGTTCAAATTCCGCTGAGCTAAAATTGTCTTTTATCCTTTCGAGGTTCATAAAATAGCACCTGTCAAGTACCGTAGTCGATGTTACTGACTAGATCCACTGCCACTAAATTCAGGCCTTGTGCCTATGGTAGAAAGAATACAAAAAAAAAAAAAACAGGCAGCGAGCTGACAGAATCGTTAGCATACCGGACAAAATGCTTATCAGCATTTCTTCCAGCTTTATGTTCTGAGTTCAAATTCCGCTTGAGTTGACTTTACATTTCATCTTTTCGGGGTTGATAAATGAGTACTAGTTCAGTTCTGGGATCGATGTAATCGACTAAGCCCTCCCTTAATGTTTCAGGTCTTGTGCCTATAGTAAAAAGAATACTCTATACGATAAACGATGTCCCCTTCCTCCCTGCTGGAACAGTTTCTGTCAACCCCATTTCAGGTTGTGGCGTTGTGAATTTTTAGATGAAGAGACTCTTACTGCTCTACATTGCGATCGACTCTGAAACCTCGTGATTATTGATGAAATTCTTAACTATACAAGTTATAAAGAAAATAAAGTGAACTAATGGAAGTTATGTTTATCTTTGACAACGTGTATCTACGACTGCATCCATGCAGGCATACATATATTCAAACAGAAATGTCAAAATGTAAAACTTTTCCAAAGGTTAACATTCAAGTACATATGCACATGTCTAGACAAGCAACTCTATATATGACAAGAAATTATATAATAGAATAAAACAAAAATTTGCACGTGCACTGACCCCAAATATTGCACACGTACACACAACCATGCACAACTACCCTATTCATGTTTACATTCCAATAATGAAGCTTTGAACCTTGCCAGACCCTGTCACAGTTCTGCCAATCCATCGCTCTAGATTGGTACTTCGTTTTATCGACCCCGAGAGAATAAAAGGCAAAGTTGATCTTTGCGGGATTTGTGCTCAGAGGACAGAACGCATAAGTCGGAGCAAATATCTGATGGCATCATGTTTAACATCTAATGATTTTTAACAATTCGCCGCTTTACATACATGCATACACAGATACATTCATGCACAATGCATACATACACACGAATATTTGTGTAGCTGAGTTTACGTGTTTGGTGTATGTATTTGATAGATAGATAGATAAGGAAAGGGAGACAGAGACAGAGAGGGAGGGAAAAGAGAGAGAGAGAGAGAGAGAGAGAGAGAGAGTGAGAGAGAGAGAGAGAGAGATAGAGAGGAAAAGAAAGAGACAGAAATTGCATTGGAATGAGAACTTGGTAGATTCTTAAAATCTAAAAAATATACATTGGAAATGTTCGTCCATAAATAGTTTTCAAGATTTCATTTCTTCTTATTCTCTTACACATCCCACCTCATACCACACCCACACCAACTTCAAAATTCCGTCGTCTAATGTATTCTGTTTTATACATAAACCATGTGACAGTGATAAATATCGCTTTATTCTGGGAGAATGAGAAGTGATTCAGCTGACCTCAGTCTACAAATGTTTCTACTAATATAAGATGCTAATGAGGATTTAAAGTACATTAAATTTTAAACACGTGCACTTAAAGGATTTATTGACGCATTCGAAGCTGTCATTGCTTAGGTCATCATTGCATTGTTAGGTCGATATGATGTTTGGAATATAGTGATACTCAGATAAACATAACACTCCTAATTTTTTAAACATTTATCTTTGTCATGCATATACATTTCGTATGCACCATAAATTTCATTAAGGCGTCGTTGATGTTACTAATGTTGTTTAGTATCCGGTTAGACCTGTTCATGCGGACATGTAATGAAATTTGTTCCGCTGTGACTGTTTAATTTTATTTTAAGACATGGTGGTAAGGCGACCAGACAGAATCGTTTGTACGCCAGACAAAATGTTCCACGGCATTTCGTCTGTCTTTATTTTCTGAGTTCAAATTCTGCCGAGGTTGACTTAACCTACCATCTTTTCGAGATCGATAAAATAAGTATCCCTTGACTTGAGTACCGATGCTTATGTAATAGACTAACCCTCTCTTCTCAAACTTCAGGACTTATTCCTATAGTAGAAAGAATTTTAAGACACAACGTGTCTGAGACCAGGCAGTGGATTAAGAGAGATTAAAGCATAGATCAAACAGCCTTACAGTATTTGTACCAACTCTGTATGTTCTGTGATCAACTTCAGCCGAAGTCAGTGTTGTCTTTCACCCTTTCGGTGGAGAACCGAAATTGTCAGAGTGTCGTACGATATATCTTGTGGTATTTCTTCCCATTCTTTGATTCTGAATTCTTGTATGATAGATTTCATCCCTTGACTGATTCAATACCAACACCATGTTATCCTCTTGTAAGCGTTTGGACCAGGTTTTCAGTTTAAGGATATATTTCCGTTATCCTACCAGTTTCAGAGATACCAAGTAAATAAAGGCTCATGTGCACAATTCTTCCCATCGTGACTAAACTGCAAAAATATGAATAAAAGTAAAATAACTAAAGAATTACCCAATATATTTTTGTTTTTTGTAAAAACAGAATGAGATTTGTAAGTGATTTGGCTATTGTTTCTAACTGGTTGAGCAACAACCTCGTTGTATCATAAAACGGTCGATATCCGGTTAAAACCATCGACTTCATTTACGTAATTTGAGTCATGGGAAAAGAAATGGATATTACAATAGTATCAATTTTCTTATATTGATTATTTTAAATATAAGTTGTTTGTATCGTGTGAACAGAGAGAAATACTGTAGCTACTATAAGAATGTTCAAGTTTAGTGATGCCTATTGTTGTAGCGCTTTATTCCTGTACTATGAGATATCCTCAGTCGACGTCAAAGATGAAAAATCGCTTGTTCGATCAACAGCTGTGGAATACACAGCCATTTCTTCACATGCTAATTCAATTAACAGAACGTAGAATTAACTCATAAACATACTGAAATACGTATACAAACGCGGTGGCACACGCACGCGCACACGCACACGTACATGCATATATGGTGACTACTCCATCTTCACAGACAATCGGCGTCTCCCTATGCTTCCTCGTTGTCAATGGTAATTCTGATTCTCCGCCCATGACCTCTCAAATGACTATTTAGTCTAGCTGCAGATCTGCATCATTTGTGTGTGAGTGTATATATATATATATATATATATATATACGCTCACACACAAACAATGAGATCTGCAGCTAGACTGAATAGTCATCTGAGAGATGTATGTATATGTATATATACATGCATACATGCACACACACACATATACACATGCGAAAGTAGAAACTTACTATGTTTTACATACATAATACATACATATACAAGGAGAGGTCAAAAGTTTCACCATAACGTATCTTTATTATTGTAACACTGCCTTCTGCGCATGCTGGTACTATTGTGGTCACATGATCGAAGTTTGAGCCACATCGCACCATTTTTCTTTCTGGGTTTGCAATGTAAGCATGGCCGCTCCGCTAGCAACGTGCACCAAAAGAAAAACAAAGAGCAGTGATCCGATTTCTCTGGTTGGAAGGTGTGTCATGTGCTGAAATTCATCGGATGCTTTTAGCACAATACAGGGACAGTGTAATACTACGTAGAAGTGTGTATGAGTGGATCGAGAAGTTTAAAAGTGGCCGGACAAGCGTGACGCACGAAGAGAGAGCAGAATGCTCATCAACCTCCACCATTGACGAGAAGATTCAGCAAGCTCAAGAGATGGTAATGGTGAACCGGCGAGTTATTATCGATGAGGTAGCTCGTTCTCTGCAGATTAGTCATGGTTCTGCTTATCAAATCATTCACGATGAGCTCGGCTTCCATAAAATCTGTGCAAGATGGATGTCAAGAAAGCTTACTACAAAGCACCAGCGCAAACCTCTTGAGGTCTGCCAACGTTTACTCGATCGCTACGACAATGAGGGCGAGGAACTTTTGAGCAAAATAGTCACAGGAGATGAAACGTGGGTCCATCATTACGAGACAGAATCTAAAAGACATAGTATAGAATGGAAACATCCTGGTTCGCCAACGACGAAGAAATTCATGACTCAGTTTTCCGCGGAATAAGGTGACACTAACCCTTTTGGGGGTTAAAAGGGACTTAAAAGGATCTATAATGGAAGACTACCTGGAAAAGGGGTGTATATCAACAGTGCAAGATACGGTGCTTTGCTGGCCAATAAACTGAAGCCAGCAATTTGCACCAAACACCGAAGCTTATTGTCGAAGACAGTTTTTATGTTGCATGGCAATGCACGCCCACACACGCCATCCAGACCGTTGAAACCATTAACCAATTGGGTTTTGCGGTGCTAGAACTTTCTCCCTACATCCTTGATCTCCCCGCTTCCGATTTTCATATCTTTGGACCGCTCAAAGATGGTTTACGAGGTCGTCGATTTCCTATGGATGAAGATATGAAGGAAACGGTACATGAATGAATGCACGACCAACTCAAAACCAGCTCCTTGGAGGGAAAACGCAAGCTTGTGGACCGCTGGACCAAGTGCATCGAAAAGGAAGGAGACTATGTAGAAACATGTCGTACCTGTTTATCCCCTGCTCTTGTGCAAATACATTGAAAAAAGAAGAGTGCGTATAAT
>NC_068984.1:116529103-116533243 GCF_001194135.2 Octopus bimaculoides | reverse complement strand
CTTATTCAGTAGCCATGATAAAACTCCGAGTTTCGGATGCCAGGGTGGGAGCCCACGCCAACATATCTTCAGTTATCCGGCCAATTGAAAATTCCTG
Organism: Octopus bimaculoides; assembly: GCF_001194135.2. Classification (NCBI taxonomy): domain Eukaryota; kingdom Metazoa; phylum Mollusca; class Cephalopoda; order Octopoda; family Octopodidae; genus Octopus; species Octopus bimaculoides. The sequence goes on along the minus strand of NC_068984.1, from coordinate 116,533,146 downwards.
TGAAAAATGACCGTTAAAAACAAAGGGAAATTACTGTGTAGTGATAAGGTCAAAAACGCGTCTAAAACTGCGTATATTATCGCATGCACGCATATATCCATATATGCACGCACATATCTCTATATACGCACGCATATATCTACATACGCACGCATCCACGCGCACACTCACAAGCGCGCACATATAAAGTTCCTTGTACGTGTCTATAGGCGTACAGGAAAAAACAGGGTGGAGGGGAGAAAACAGAAAAATATGTGGAAAAAATACAAAAACATTAACCCTATAATTATGTAAAAACATAAAAATAATTAAAAATATTAAAAAATATGTAAAAATATAAAATCCAAGTAAAAAAAGGAAAAGCTTATACATAGACACAATATAGAAACCTATCAGTACAGTCCCATCAGCAGGTCCTATCAATATGCCCATATGTAATTTGTGTACCTAATTTCGATATTTGAGTGTTATACAAATGCCAGAACTGACCGCATGTGTGTAAATATGCATTTATGTATATATGTATATATATGTTTGTGTGTCTGTGCGCGTAACCTGGTAGAAGAGAGGAAGATCTTGTCAAACCGGAAATCTGGCCCGAATGCTTGCAACATAGTGGACTCCGCTAAAGGCGGCCAAAGTGCCAGGTGGTTGTTAAACCTGGTGAGTGGTTGAGTTTATTTCCCAAGTAGACCACTGCGATATTTAAATATTCAGAACCGGGCCAAAATCACTAGTTCACTCTCCTAGATTGGTGCTTTATTTATCGACCCCACGAAGATAAATTGCAAAGTTGACACCAGCAAGATTTGAACTGAGAACGCAAGGAGCCGGAATATGGTCTCTTCATTCCAACGCTTCTACCAACCCGCCACTTGATGTCATTAAAATCGACAAAACCAATTTCCAATCAAATGAAATATTGGTTCAATACTACTGTACGGTACAGTAAATGATATCAGTTGATCAATGCACAGGGATGAAATTAGAGAGAAGTAAACTGTACTAAAATAGTGAGTTATATCTATGTTTTGAAGGAAGGCCTCACCTGTCATCAGGATTTATATCAACACATAATAGATTTCATTTCTGAGATTATTTCGATGTCTTAATGCGCTACTTCTTATTTGAGATAATCCTTTACACTTTGTGAATTTTCTCCTTATTTATACTGCCCTCTGAAACATTGAAAATATATTTCTTTCCTTTCCGCTCAACATCTTCAGAGGCATTAAAAATATTATATTTCTTCCTTTCTCCATTCCATTCTGAGAAACATTCGAAAGGTCATATTTTCCTATTTCCTTATACCATTCTCATAAGAATGAAATGGTCACGGGTTGGCAATAAAAACGGGAAATGCTTAAATAATAAAGGGTAAAAATAGACAATTTCATGATATATATATTACTGAGGGAGGAAATATGAACATGGCCAAAATGTTAAAAATAATAATATTAATCAAAGAAATATTTTTATTAAGGCAAAAAACATTGTTGATAATTTCAAGAAATGAACACAGTAAAGAGATATAATTTTGTATCAATTGAGGGTTTTTGATATTTATTTCGACACAGGAAGGAGGAATAAAACATTTTCTTCTGTTCGTATTTTTGTAGTGTCTGCTTTAGTTCCTTCATTTTTTTTAATAGATTTGTTTCTTTTTTTCTTTTAACGTTTTCATTTATTTCTTTGCAGAGAAAAGTTAGGCGGTGTTAATTATTGTTCTTTATTATTATTATTGTTCGTTTCTTCTTTCCGTCCTTTTAAATAATTTTTGGTGCCTTTCTTTCCTTTGGTTTTCTTTCAGTTTCTCTGTTGACCTCTGTTTTGTTGAAAAATATATATATAGATTTATTTCTTGCACTGAAATAATGTTTTTTTTAGATTTTAATGTCTTTTAATTTTTTTTTTTTTGTTTTTGTTTTCATAATATTTTCATTTTTCATTGTATCTTTTCATTTTATTACATAATAAGAGATAAGTCCAGATAACATTTTATTTTATTTTCACATTTCGTATCAATGAATTGACCAGCAACGAACATACGAAAATAATTTGTTTTGAGCAACACATAAATGTTACAACATTCAATAAACTTGATTGGGTAACAAACAATGATGAAAAAACAAAATGCTTATTTTAGCGTGTTATTATTGTTATTATTATTATTATTATTATTATTATTATTATTATTGTTGTTGTTGTTGTTGTTGTTGTTGTTGTTGTTGTTGTTGTTGTTGTTGTTGTTGTTGTTATTCGGTAAGTTCTTGCGAATTCTACTGCAGTACCAGGTACATCACCGTGTTTCTGAGGTGCGTGCAGTATTGTGTTCTTATTTTTGCGGGGATTGGCTGAGTATAGACTCTACTGATAGTGTACTGCGTCAGTTTTTTTTTTTTGTTAATAGTTTTGTTTCTCCTTTCTTGTTAATATTAATGTTTGTTCTGTTGTGCTTGGTACATGTAATGTGGGTCATTTTTTTATCATTGGGCTTTAAGCTTGTAGAATATATTTTGCGCAAATTGTGTTGTTTTAGCTTATGTAGCGTTTGTATGCTAGGTTGTGTGTAAAGATTGTTCTATTTGATTGCATATTATTATTATTATTATTATTATTATTATTATTATTATTATTATTATTATTATTATTATTATTATCATCATTATTATTATTGTTGTTGTTGTTATCAGTATCATTATTACTGAGGTGGCTATTAAACACAAAATTTAAATTTTCATTTTCTTTTATTTTGCTTCATTTAAGGTTATTGATATTTGAAAAAAAATTCATGGAAAAGATAATCAAACAAAAAAATTTAATTCATTTTGCACAAAAATCGCCACCCCGAATATTTCGTTCGTATTATTTTTCGTTTATTTTTTCTTTTTCTTTTTTATCTCCATTTGTTAAAGATTAAAGACATTTTATATGAGTTTATAAACATATTTTAAAAGATCAAAACTGTAGAAAAAAAAATCAATGTATAGAATTGTAAACAGTATCGATAAAATATGATGGAAGTGAGGGGAACACATGTTTAAGTGACAGTAAAGATAAAAGAAAAAAGAACATAAATATGCGTATACGCATGTTTAAGTATGTGTGTGTATGTGAGTTGCTGTAGGTATACTAGTGCATGTATGTATGTATGTATGTATGTATACTAACAAAGGCACCAGCAGGTGCAGTTTGAATAAATGTGTATGCATAAATGCTATGCTATTTGTTTATATTGTCCTAAAATTTACTCTCCGTAAATTCGACAATTTGCAAAGCATAGTAAACGACTCTGATGAGTAACAATAAATACCAAAACCGTTTCACTCAACTTCTTGCTCTCAATAAATAATGTGTCCACAGGCATAAAATAGAATTGATCAGACTAGTTCCTGGTCCTTTTACGCCTTCATCAGAGAAAGAAAACATTCTTGAATACAAGGAGAGATTAGTAGCTTACAGCTATATATTGTGTGTACAAAATTAGATACAACTAAAACAGCGTAAAATGCACTGTCAACGTGAATTAAGTACAGAGAGTACAAACGGTATTTTGTGGTTATTTCAAATGTAAGGCATGTTTTTTTAATAAACATATAATTTTATCAAGGTGTGAAAGAAACGAGAAGCTGATCAAATCCATCTCATTTTTCTACTCACGGAAAAAAAATCTTTGAAGTTAAAACTGTATGTTTATTTTTAAAAGATGTTTAAAACTTTAAATGCCCCCAAACGCTGTGTAATGCATTTTCAATTAATTATGTACACACACACACACACACAAACACACACACACACACACACACACACACGCTTACCCGCACATACATACATACATGGACAGATGCACACACCTGTATATAATACAGATGAATACAGGCACATTTGTATGTCTGTGTATGTATACACATAAACACATATATATGCATATATGCATGTACATATAAGCTTGCATATATATAGATAAACACACATATTCGATTATTGATGTGGTTGTATATATGTATGTGTCTATATGCATATGTATATATATATATATATAT
>NC_068984.1:116526653-116528860 GCF_001194135.2 Octopus bimaculoides | reverse complement strand
ATATATATATACATATATTTATATATGTACATACATATAAAAATAGATAGATAGATAGATAGATAGATAGATAGATAGATAGATAGACGCATATACGCATATATACATAACTACATACATCTATAGAAACATACACAAACGTACACGCAGTAAATTTGGTTTGAACAATACAATCTGCAACCAGATGCAAAATCTGAATCACGAGGCGATTTCACAGGTGAGATAAAATAGTGCATAATTTTGATAGCAACATGAGTAAATTCAATGCAATTGTTTTGCATTTTTGAATATGAGGGGTAGTAAGTGTTGTAGGACAACGAGGTGTTGTTGGGTTTAATATATTTATTAAAACTGAAATTTGAAATATGTGTGCATCAATGATATGTTCCACAAAGAATTATATGTGTAAATGTTTTTATATTAAAAATCACAAATCTGAAGAGGAAAAAAGTATACACGCGCCTAAGTGTGTGTATGTATGTAAAAAGTCCACACCTATATGGGATAGCACATTCAATCATACATACGCAAATATTGGAGTGTTGTATTTGTGTGAGTGTGTGAGTATAATAGACTTTCATGTAAGAGGTTCTTTAAGGTATTTCGAGTTTTTGTTAGTGAAATACAGAAACGCATATATATATATATATATATATATATATATATATATATAATATGTGTGTGTGTATACGTATATGTGGTCATATATACGTATATAAATAATTCTTTCTATTATATTCACGAGGCCAGAAATTCTGTGAGAAGGGGCTAGTCGATTATATCCACCCCAGCTCCGGCAGGAGCTATTCGGATAGAATGGGGCATGCCAACGCTAGGCCTAAACAGCTGTAAGATTAAATTTATGTTTATTCTCGAATTCCTTATGTACTTTTATTTGTAAACCCGGTTGTCAATATAACATGGTTCGTCATAAACACTTGTACTTTGTGGCTTTTTGTCACTTTAGTTACAAATTAAGTTAATGAATTCAACGGGATACACTGTCTGCAAGTCGTTGGGTACAGCATATTATCCTCCATTTTCTAATTGATATATATATATATATATATATATATATATATATATATATATATATATATATGCGTGTGTGTGTGTGTGTATGAATATGTTTATGTGTCTGTATTTGTCCCCCACTATCGCTTGACAACCGATGTTGGCGTGTTTACGTCCCCGTAAATTAGCAGTTCGACATAAGAGACCGATTGAATAAGCACTAGGCTTACAAAGAATAAAAGAAATCTTGCAGGCTGTCCGAAATCCACAGAATGCTATAGGCTGTGTACAGAGTTGACTCGTTAACAAAAGCGTTATGCACAGATGGATGAAGAATTTTAAAGAAGTGGGGTACCAACATGAAAGACACACTCCGCACTCACTTGCGCCCTCTGCCATGAATCGTCAACGAGTAGACGAATTGATTCGCGCGGTTAGACTAGTCACAATCTGTGAACTTATTGCAGAACTGGACTGCAGTCATAATACATTACAGATGATGGTATAAGACTTTGGATATCGGAAAGTGTGTAGGAAAGTGAGCACCTATGCAGCTGACGTTCAATTTGAATTGAAACAGGGTGGAAGACAGCTTTAATCTATCTGCTGGAATCGTTTGAAACCAATGAAAATAATTTGTTACAGATCTGGTGAAAGTGAATAACATGTGACCATGCTTTTAGGATCCGATGGCAATACATCTCTTCTCTAAAGTCGAAGTAATTCAAAGTCAGCTGTTGGCTCAGAACGTTATTGTGACTGCTTTAAAGGATGACAAATGTATCTCCTTGATTTTCTTGAATGTGGCTGTAGCGTAAACATCAAGTTGTACAGTGAGACACTCAAAATGCTTTACAGAAATTATTACAAGAATCTGAAAACGCTCCTCATTCTCCAATGAAATTCAGTCTTCGGGCGACTGCGATTTGATAAACAAGATGTAGAGAAAGCGACTATGACTAAATGGCTACAACAGTGTATACACAAACATTTTAAAACCGATACGAGAACTGGGTTCAATGATGTTACAACTGCATTTCTTGTGATGGAGACTATTTCTAGAGAGGAGAAATTATTCTTCCAACATTTTCAATTTGAACGATCAATGTTAATAAAAATGTTATGCTCATATTTGCATTACTGTCGATACAAAACTCCTATGTCTATATATATATATATATATATATATATAT
>NC_068984.1:116524514-116525535 GCF_001194135.2 Octopus bimaculoides | reverse complement strand
ATATACCACGGGCTTCTTTCAGTTTCCGTCTACCAAATCCACTCACAATGCTTTGGTCGGCCCGAGGCTATAGTAGAAGACACTTGCCTAAGATGCCACGCAGTGGGACTGAACCCGGAACCATGTGGCTGGTAAGCAAGCTACTTACCACACAGCCACTCATATGCATATACATACATATATATATGTATATATATATATATATGTATATATATATGTATGTGTGTGTGTGTGTGTGTGTGTGTGTGTGTGTGTATGTATGTATGTATGTATGTATTTATGTATGTATGTATGGCATAAAAGCAGCAAAGCATAAATTTCAGTTTTAGTTCAAACGTTAATTGCAACTAAAAGCCAAGCAGTAATGAAACAGAGGGAACACATAAAATTAGATTCTGTAAAGACATAAGTAGAGACGTATATAAGTGACAGAATGATGAATCCTGTAAACAAAATGATAACAATAAACTTGGTAAAAAAAAAAACACTCTGGTAAATGTATAAAACAGAAATATAGCAAGAAATAATTGGTCATGAAAAATAGAAGCTAATCGACGGAAGTTACTACAGGTCTTTGAAAAAATAGACGATGACACGCACACATTTATTCACATACGAAACCATATACATAAGTGTGTGTATTTGAGTGTGCGTGTGTGTTTGCGTGTGTCTGTGTGTGTGTGGTGTTTGTGTGCATGTGTGTATATGCATATGCCTGTGTGAGTGTGTGTAAATGTATGTATTAATGTACATATTTATATTAATTATATTAATGTATATATATGCTTATTTGCATACACATACACACACACACATATATAGTACATGGTATATCAATTTATATGGAAATGTATGTGCATATATATATATATACATACGTATATAGACACACACACACATATATATGATACATGGTATATTAATTTATATGGAAATTTATGTGCATATATATATACATACGTATATAGACACACACACACACACACACACACACACACACACACACACACACACACACACA
>NC_068984.1:116523734-116524493 GCF_001194135.2 Octopus bimaculoides | reverse complement strand
ATATATATATATATATATATATATATATATACATCCATACATATATATATATATGCATGTATTAATGCCTATATGTATAACAGTGTATGTATGCGTAAACGTATATGTATGTTTATAAGCATGTTTGTGAAGCTTAGTTGCGCGTGAAACTTAGGCACATGTGTGTGCATGTGTGAGTAAGTGTGTATATGGTTGTATATATCGAGCTAAGTTTTCAAATAATTTTCCTCTGTATATAAATTACTGTATTTGTTAATGGTTGTAGAAATGAACGTTTAATTTGCGTTCATTTAGTTTTATTTTATTTTTTCATCGCTTTCATCTGCTGCTTTCTCTTATTTATTACTTACTACTTTAATTTAAACATTAATTTGGGTAATTCCATTAGTTATATATACATTCATTTCTTTATTTACTTTTTTTATTGATCGATTCATATATCGGCCTTAAGCGTCCGTCTAATAGAATGATGTAGGTAATCTCCATGAAAAATCTAATGCAAGATCATCGTGTGTGTATATCTGTATGTTTATATACACAGAAATTTGAGCATATAAACGTTTCAGTGTGTAAATTTTACATTTAAGTGTGTCTTAATGTAGACACTCAAGCATATTTAAGGTTCGTACATATACATATATACATGCCTACATGAATATATGCATATCTATCTATCTATCTATCTATCTATCTATCTATCTATCTATCTATCTATCTATCTATCTATCTATCTATCTATATATATATATATATATATAT
>NC_068984.1:116522665-116523230 GCF_001194135.2 Octopus bimaculoides | reverse complement strand
ATATATATATATATATATATATATATATATATATATATACATTAATAAAAAGTTAGGCGCAATAAATACCATACAGGAAAAATTTTATCGTCGCTAAATTTGACTGAGGGTGGCGAAGCACCTATGTCACTAGAGGTAAGAGTTTAATGTTTTTATCAAATTTTTAAATGCGCATTAGCATTTCATTAAACCAGTTATAAATTTTACGGTAAAAATATACATATTGGCAGACGGATTTAGCGAAGCCATTGACTGTTTGAGTAGTCCAACTGATGATGTCTGCGAAATAGGCGAAACTAGAATAATCTAGTAATTCTAACGATGGTCTTGGTGCGGTTATCTCCCCTGTCAGTATATGTATTGCGCTTTTCTTACAACCTAAAGAGCCTCTAACTCTTATTTCTAACGATATAGCCCTCAGTCACATTTAGTGACGATAAAACACACACATACGCACACATATTTATACATGTATATATACATATATACGTAGATATACAAATATATGTATATGTATACATACACATATATATATATGTATATATATATATATATATATATATAT
>NC_068984.1:116521366-116522176 GCF_001194135.2 Octopus bimaculoides | reverse complement strand
TATATATGAGTGTGTGTGTGTATGTAACTATTTATCTATTTATACATATTTACATATATATATATATATGTAGAGAGAGAGAAAGATAGATAGATAAATAGATAGAATACCTATCTACATGCATGCATACATACATAACATACATTCAAGTAAAAGTATGTACCATCATAGAGGTTAGCTGTCTTTCTGACATGATTATCTCTTTGAAAATCAAAGAGAAAAAGTATAACTATGGACTACTGCTTCGAAATATCCAGCTTCTATACCCAGATGATGATTCACATTCATACCTATAATAATTGGTGCACTTGGCTTTGTCAATAAATGCCCAATTGACAATATGAATAAGCTAGCGTTTTCAGAAAAAGAAATCAACCAGCAAATTTGCACTTTACAAATACAGACTGTAAGTGAAACAATGAAGACATGCGAGAGTTTCCTTGAATTTAAAAAGTGACATTGTTATTTACATTTTAACGATGTAGTTTTGGAACTTTCTTAGAAACCAGTTCTTTCTCTCCAGAGCAAGAATTTAAATAATTAAAAACAGAAGAAATCATACATGCAGAAGGGAGCATACATACATATATATAACACACATAAACGAATTGATGCCTTCCTGCATTCATGCACACATACATATATATTAAGTACATTGTTAACAGTTAATAAAATTATATATATATATATATAATAAAATATGTATATATACATGCATATGTGTTTGTGGGTACGCATATATATATATATATATATATATATATATATATATATATATGTGTGTGTGTGTGTGTGTGTGTGTGTGTGTGT
>NC_068984.1:116520319-116521353 GCF_001194135.2 Octopus bimaculoides | reverse complement strand
GTATATATATATATATATATATATATATATACGAATGCACGTACGTATATATTCACACGTGCATATATATATATTTATATACACATTTATACGTATGTGTGTATATATGTGTGTGTGTGTGCATATGTTTGTGTGCGTGTGTGTGTGTGCGCGTGTGTGTGTGTGCGCGTGTGTGTGTGTGCGCGTGTGTGTATGCGCGTTTTGACACACATTTGTACACATGCACGTATGTGTGAGTGCACGTGTATGTATGTACATGTGTTCGTGCGTGCGTATGCGGATGTAAGCACATATACACATACACAAACACCCATCTCCATCTGTTTTTCCTTCCACACAGTTAAACCTAACTGATCTACCACATAACGTCTATCAAAGCTGGGAGATAGATATTGCTGAGTGGTGTACAGGTATCGAGGGAATAGCGCCAGAACTTGATAAAACGAGAAATTTCACGATTAAACATGCAACATTCGTCCTAAATATATGTATATATATATATATATATATATATATATATATATATATATATATATATATATATATGCTGACAGGTATATATACACTAACACACACACACACACACACACACACATACATATATATATACTAACAAATTTACGTGAAAGAACATGTTCAGAAGTGAATACGTACAAACATAGGGTCAATAATACATGTAACACATAGTGATGACAATCAGGTGTAGTTTATTATGAACAATTGTGGATAGGAGACGCGTGGGTTGTAATAGTATATATAGTAAGATCCAGATTTAGTTTGTAACAGGAATAACTTAACTTTATATACTGTTTATTAATTAAACTATGTAATACACTCTATGTTTGAAGCATTGAGTTCTTTAGCCTATATGTGAAAGCCGAGGGCTGGAAATTACAAACAAGCTCACAAGAATAAATATCGTATACACACTGAGGCACAAATACATACATGCACACATACATACATACATACATACATACATACATACATACATGTGTGTGTGTGTGTGTGTGTGTGTGTGTGTGTGTGTGTGT
>NC_068984.1:116518715-116519799 GCF_001194135.2 Octopus bimaculoides | reverse complement strand
ATATATATATATATATATATATAAACAGAGAGAGAAAGAGAGAGAGGCGGACAGACAGACAGACAGGGAAAACCAAACGGGATTAAAGAAATAATTTAAAGTGGCTTGTTATATGTATATTAATAATATATTCAAATAGAGATATATAAAAGACATGAATTAATGATTCATTAAAAGTATTCCCGCCTTCAGAGAATATATGATAATTACCTAATGTCAATTAAGACCAGCTTCATATGAGAAGGTAAAATGATCTCAAGAAACAAGAATTTTCTCTTAAGCTGACATGCGATTAAAGATAAAAGGACTGTTTCATTGTTTGGAGATAAGAAAGCAGCCATTAACAAGTGCTGCAGCATCAGTATTCATCATCAGTATGAAAGTCATCCTACCATATTTTCTTCAGGCAAAGGACATAGGGATGTAGAAACAGGAATAGGATACATTTTTAACCTAGCTAATTTGCATAAAATAAACATAAATGAGCTAAGAAAAATAACCGAGAGCGGTCAAGGACATGTATATGAACAACACACACACACACACACACACACACACACACACACACACACACACACACACACACACACACACACATATTAATACTATATAATATATATTTATGCATATACATATACACATACAATTATTTATTTAAACATATATATATATATGTGTGTCTTTCTTTCTCTCTGTCTCCCTCACTCTGTATATACAAATATATTCGCATGTACCTTATGCGCACACATACAAACACATGCTTGTATGTATATATGTACACACACACACACACACACACACACACACACACACATATATATATATATATATATATACTCGCACACATATATATAACTTGTATGCATATGTATAGGATTCACCGTATAAAGCTGACGATCGTTTCAGTTTTATTAAAATATTTTGATAAAGAATATATGTGTGTGTGTGTGTGTGTGTGTGTGTCTGTGTGTGTAGGTCAATGATGTTAAAACCCTCTTCCATTTATCACACTTTTTTGAACACTATTTAACGTTTCTTTATTCACTCATACTCTACTATATATATATATATATATATATATATA
>NC_068984.1:116516823-116518125 GCF_001194135.2 Octopus bimaculoides | reverse complement strand
ACACACACACACACACACACACACACACACACACATATATATATATATATATATATACTCGCACACATATATATAACTTGTATGCATATGTATAGGATTCACCGTATAAAGCTGACGATCGTTTCAGTTTTATTAAAATATTTTGATAAAGAATATATGTGTGTGTGTGTGTGTGTGTGTGTGTCTGTGTGTGTAGGTCAATGATGTTAAAACCCTCTTCCATTTATCACACTTTTTTGAACACTATTTAACGTTTCTTTATTCACTCATACTCTACTATATATATATATATATATATATATATATAATTCAAATGAGGATAGAAGGCAAATTGACGTCACAGTTGTTTCCTGAAACGGACTATATTTTTATTCCATACCTCATGCAGTGTTAGTGTACATGGAGGTCTATTCACATACATTTTTACAAAGATTATTTGTCTCAAAATTTATGAGAGACATCAAATGAAAGTTTTCAGCGTTCGATCTATTGACATGTTGTAACACGCCCAAATAAAATCATTCCAAAACATTAACTTAATCGATCATGACTTCAATTCATCATGTCTGATTAAGCGAAGTGTCTATAGGACTATTATTACATATTTTCATATATCATGGCATGTCTTACAAAGGATTGGCTTTGCATCGATTGCGTAACATTGTATAAGATATGGAATAAAAGTATAGCCCGTTTACTGAAACAATTCTAATGTAAATTCGGCTTCTTTCCTCATTTAAATTATTTTTATTATTAACTCCACAGCTTATATTAGACCTACTGGACCTTACCTAGGAGTTGTGTAGTGCCTCACTTTCTATCATCAACGTCTTACGTATCTCCTTTTGATTTTTGGAATATTACACCAGCCAAGATTCGGTATGATGTGCTAATAAGGTTACAACAAGGATTATAATTATCCTCTTTACCTTACTCTCTTACCCTCTCTCTCTCTCTCTCTCTCTCTCTCTTTCTCTCTACCTATCTATCTATCTATCTATCTATCTATCTATCTATCTATCTATCTATCTATCTGTCTATCTACCGAATTTGAATCAAACTGTTTTGATTCATACATGTAACTCACAATAAATGTGTTGAGTGCCCTTCTTTCGTTTGTCCATTCACTCGTGTATATATATATATATATATATATATATATATATATATATATATACACACACATACATACTTACATGCATACATATATACGTACATACATACACACGCACGCACACACGCACGCGCGCGCGCAATGCACATATATATTAAATATTAATTATGATAAATCATTATTTATTA
>NC_068984.1:116513120-116514897 GCF_001194135.2 Octopus bimaculoides | reverse complement strand
TATGTATACATATGTATAGATTTCAATATACATATATACTATATGCATATGGTTTAATAATAGTATTCACCGATTCGTGCATAGAGTCAGGTTCAATCCAATTAGCATGATATATTGATGCGTATCAACGAAATGATATTATTTACCTCTCTTGGTCGTTGTGCTAATAGTGTTAATGTGTGCGTGTGTGTGTGTGTATGTGTGTGTGTATGTGTGTGTGTGTATACGTGTGTATATTCGTCTAAGAATCCATGTCAGAAAAATAGCTCAGAGAAAATATGCACTCGTATATTTAGCAAGAGATTGAGCATATTAATCAAAGTCTAGTATATTATCGATCTGTTATATATATATATATATATATATATATATATATATATATATATATGTGTCAGCAAAAACAAAAAAGAGTCTTAGAAGTCTTAGAAATGGTATTATTACTCTAATGATTGCAAGGAAAAGGAATGGGTTGTTGATTCAGACGCTTGTCTTTTCTCAGAAGAACGAAAATGCAGGAAAGACACTGGATGTGCTGGGATCTTCAAAGCCCTTGCATTCCCAATAGAACAATTTTGCAACATTTGGAGGTTATTCGTGATTTCAAAGAAATGCCGGTGTTTCTGTTGTGGCCCCGTTGGATAATTTCTCTCGGTGGGAGTACGACGATTGAAAGCCCCTGTCATTGCTTTAAGACCATTGATTCCTGTGAGATGTCTGTCTCTCCTAAAGTCACCCAGTCAATAAACGTGATGGATTTGAAATTTCGGCAACCAATAGCTCGGCTACGCATACACAGATGCATACACAGATACAGACACACACATGCACTTACTCACATATCTAACAGTGGAAAATAAGAAGTGAAAGTAGAAAGAACAATAAAAACAGTCTTACAAATTTCATAGATCCATCAAGTTTGAAAAACAGTTTAACTCTATATCAAAATATAATATGAGAAAAAATTATATAAACATATCATCATACTTGGGGATGGTCATTTTTTGCCAATTAAACGCACGCACTATGCATGTGGTCTTCACTTCAGCTTAATCATTATTATTATTGTAGTTTCTTTGTCAAAGTTCTTTCGTCACACATCCTGTAGCTGCTTGGATGACTTTCTATCCTACTGTGGCCTGTGCAGCGGGTCTCTATCCCAAGAGATAGATATGAGGGACAGAGAGTCGTCGAAGAGACCACTGATGTGTGACGGAAGAACGTTGACAAAGAAACTAATATAATAATAACAAAGCTGACGTGAAGACAAAATATCTAATGCGGGTGTTTAATTGAGAAAATATGATTATCGCCAAATAAAACAATACCTGTTTCAACACACGAATTCATATCAAGAAACATTGCAAAATAAATACGTAAACTTAAAATACTGCTATAAATGGGGTCACAAAAGTTTAAGAGAAGACAGTTTCCCTGAATATCGATATAACAACTGGCTAACACCAGGTACCACTGCTGGCATGGACATAGACACACACACACATATCAGCATATATGTGTGACTGTGTGTATGACAGTGTGTGTGTGTGTGTGTGTGTGACATTGTGTGTATGTGTGTACGCGCGCGCGCGCCCGGAGCGACATTTTTACCTTCTATGTTCATTCACGAAGTACATTATTCTGTGCAATTTTGTCATGTTAACCTGCATAGATAACCCCAAAGTGTAGTCAAAACACTTGTATATATATTCTACATCCACAACACACACACGTATGTATATACGTATATATATATATATATATATATATATATATATAT
>NC_068984.1:116508678-116512774 GCF_001194135.2 Octopus bimaculoides | reverse complement strand
TATATATATATATATATATATATATGATATACATATATATATAGAAAGAGATATATATTTATATATGTTTGTATTTATGTATTGATACACATCCCCACACACACAAATACAAACACTCATCTATATATGTTGGTTTGTATTATGAAAGTGAACGTTTAGTGAGAGATATCTGTGTCTGTGTGCTCGTATGTGTATGAGAACAGGTGTGCTATAATAACGTGAGGTAAAAAGTAATTAATAGAATGAATGCATAAAGAGATGACTTCCTGTTATAGAGAGAGATGATTGTTGGGATGCAAATATATAGTTTCCTATTATTTAGGAAATTACCTAAATCTTGTTCGAATTGCATGGGATTGAATTAATTAATGGTGATATGAATATATATATATCGCACACACCTGCGGACATACACGGTCAGAAACCCTCGCGTATATAAACACGCCCGCAAATGAACACTTACTTATACATGTGTCGGCACACATTTAATATCTCATTGTTCTCCTGAGGCAAAGGACTGTAGTGCAGTAGCACATTTTAGTTTAATAAAATGTATACATGCCTGATGTTTATATTGAATAATGTCATGTTGCACAACGGCAGATGTACAGATGTGCAAGGTGAACAGTAACCACGAAGTAATATTTTATACACACACACGCACACAGACCATCACACACACATACAGATACATACACAGACATACACACATCACGCACGCACACCGTGTACTCATGCGTACACACACAAACACTCAGACACAGGCGCGAACACGTACATATGAATATATGTATGCGTATGTGTATATGTGTGTTTAGACGTTGTATATATGTGTGTGTGTATGTGTGTGTGTGTGTCTCTGTGTGTGTGCGTGTGTGCGTTTGTGTGTGAGAAAGTGTGTATATATATATATATATATATATATGTGAATATGCGTTTGTTTAAATATTTTAATGGTTAGTCGTATTCATATATACATATATATATATATATATATATATATATATATATATATATATACATATACATATACATATACATATGCATATACATATACATATACATATACATATAAGGATAGAAAATGAAAGAGATGCATGCTTTGCCAGAGGAAATCAATAATGATTGCTACTTGTTTGTGTGTGTGTGTGTGTGTCTGTTTGGCTGAATGTTTATGATTTAACGTGGGACTGTTCTTGCATATTCATCTCCCTGTATTCGATCCTACCTATTATTTTCAAAGAACTGTCTCTTTGTGTGTATGAAAGTAGGAGCGAAGATGCGGAAGAACTTAATTAGCAATTAATCTAGGCAATGATTTCAGTTGAATGTTTATGCAGACAATTATTAAGTGATTTAATTATAATTAGTGATTATGTATTCTGTTCATGAATTATGAACAGAGACGACTAATAACAATGGAAAAAAAAGATTTTTATAGATTTTTTTCGGTGAAATTGTTGGGGGGGGGGGGGAAGGCAAAACAGAATGCTATTTGTGATTCAAAGTATTCATGTCCACAGAAATATAACGTCTTCAATATTACAATTATCGGATTTGTTTTACATTAACTCGCGATTTTCAATGTTGAGTCTAAATTTGATATAGCACTTTGGGTTCGAAACGTGTAGACAGAGGGAGAAAATGTTGAGTTGTCTTCGCAACGTCAATCAAGCTGAATATGATAGCAATGGGAGACATATACAAGTGTAGGTTGAATATACTAGTCTTTTGAAGCACGTTAGTTAATAAGTTAGCTGATGCAAAACAAAAGAGACAAAAGGCCTCACTATTTACTTTGAGGTAAAATTATACCACTTTGTGGAAACATGATGGTCTTTATTTGTTTAAAATAAAGTGTTTATGATTTTCATAATGGATAAAAAGCATTCAACAAAGACCAATAAATTGTTTAATTGAATTAATAAAATACATAACATCTCAATATTTTTTCGTCTGTTCTGAGACTAAAATTCAATAGAAGAAATATCACTCAAGCAGAAAACATACTTTAGTTGTCATAAAATACAGATTCATTATAACACTGTCAATCATTATATAATTTAATGTAAGGGAAACTCTTACTAATGTGTCGGGGTTTTTGTATATTAGCATAAAGATGTAACAGTGTTTTCAACGTAACAATCTCCCTCTCATATGTCTATGAGAAGGAGAAAATAAAAGTTCAAGAGCCCAGCAATGAAGCGTCAAATCGCTCATTTTAATGTCAAAAGGATAATGGCGAACGTTTAGACGGAATAAATTACGATCAAGTTCGAGTAGATATATCTAGGAACTCGAGTAACAACATTAGCGGCGTTTTCGGCTTTTTACAATGATAAAATTTCTTTTGTGATTTCTCTTGAAATTGAGAGATAATAAAGAAAATAATGACATTTTAACAGAAAACGTGACTACTTTTGTCCTTATTATAGTTTAGAGTAGTTTGGACAAGAAAAGAGCTGGTAAATATTTTTGTCGGTTTAACATATTTTTTTGTGCTCATGATATTCACAATAGAATTGCCAATATTCAGTGTTGAAAAGTTAACGGCTGCTTGGTAAAAGAACGAAAAGTGTTTCGTGAAGAGCTGAAACTAATTTTATTCTGTTGATTTGCTGATGGCAGGGGACAACAAGTCAAAGTATTATCGAAGTTTTGAGATTTCTTATATATTTTTTTTTTCATAAGAACAAGTCTGTGTTGATTTCAAGTGCTACAATATCTGAGACATATTTTATACAAAAAAGAAAACGTATGTTGATAGCTGTATGATGTTTGGACGTGAAGAGATTTGCAGAAATTTTAATCATGCGATTTCAAGTTAAAGGCCATGATGGCTACAGTTCACAGAAAATTGACAATAGTGCAAACATTGAAAATATGTTTGTCACTGTTTCTATACTACAGATTGAATGATTGACTCTTCTTTGGCGAGTTCAACAGTTAATAGCAAATGATTGAAATTACTAGATTTGCAAAACTGATGCCATTATAAGAATTGATATATACTTGACAGTAAGGATTATAAAGTCGTAGTAAGAGTTACGGTACTAACATTTCTTTCATTGAATGATTGACTCTTCTTTGACGACTGAGTGAATTAGCTGTAAAATATTTGTAAGAAATGTGAAGTGACCTTAAGCCACCTCACATTTATTGAACAAATTCTTATTTGTAAGTGTCGTTACAAACATAGCTACCTGTTTTATAAAGATGACTGTCATAACTGAAAGAGACATTGCTGCAAGGGCAATATGCAAGTTTGTAAAGTAATGATGAGACCTGGAATAGACATAACTGCAAATATTGGTGCTGTCACGCCCAAATATACAGATGAAACTACTAAAACTTGATTCAGATGTAATTTTAAACACTTTTACACATATAAACGAAAGGTGTTGAAACAACAGATTGTGCAGATGTGAATGTGACAATTAATATTGATAGATTTTCAAAGAAATGGCGAAACGTGACTGTGACAAAATAGTAATAAAAACAGGGTGATTTTGTAAAAAGAGTATGTATACTTTTGAATCTGTGTCGCAAATGACCATGCGAAAATCTTTACAAAAATAACTTACATAGTCACAAAAATACAATAGCTTGGTTTTAAAAAATGTTGAAATAATTGGTGAAACGTGAGACCGTCACAATAACTAACATTTCT
Organism: Octopus bimaculoides; assembly: GCF_001194135.2. Lineage (NCBI taxonomy): Eukaryota > Metazoa > Mollusca > Cephalopoda > Octopoda > Octopodidae > Octopus > Octopus bimaculoides. The sequence continues at coordinate 116,509,104 of NC_068984.1, read as the reverse complement.
GTAGATAAAAGATAAACGTTAAATGGTCTTATTTATGTGATTTTTCTTTATTTTTCGTAGATTCATTCTGTCCAATTGAGAAGCCACAGAGTTAATTCAGTATATTTGAAACGTACAAGTAAAAGTTTTCATTTAATAAACAAAGGTTGTTTATTAATGGAATATTGTTTGAACGGCTTAAAACAGAAGTGAAAAAGTTTGCTTCAAGAAATATAAACTTGTGATACATGGGTTGTAAATATCATTATAATATTACAGTTCAAATATGTACATACCTGTGGAAAATTAAGAAGAAAAACAAAAAAAAAATACCCAACCCATTGGTACCAAGAGCCAATTGATGGCTATAAATTGGTTTTAACACCTCAAATTACTGCCTCAGTTCAATTCAAAACCATTATAAATACATACATACGTATATATATA
>NC_068984.1:116508139-116508588 GCF_001194135.2 Octopus bimaculoides | reverse complement strand
ATATATATATATATATATATATATATATATACATAAACATATATGTATATATGTATACATATATCTATGAATATATATATGTACATGTATATATGTATATATATAGATGTATATATATATATCTATATTTATATCAATATCTAAACACACACACAAACACACACACACACATACACACACACATATATATATATACATATACTTAGATGAGTATACTGAACGGTAAGAGCATAAACTTTTTTCCTCTACATGCATGAATTTGCGAGTATATTTGCACACACACACACACACACGCCCACCTACAGAGTAAATATTTGTTATACTGCTGTAATAAATGTTCATAATAAATGAACATCAAGTAAGATTAAAATATCAGATACAATCTTTTACTTACACATACACACATATATATGTATATATATGCTTAAGTATTCATGTGTATATAAGAT
>NC_068984.1:116501198-116505834 GCF_001194135.2 Octopus bimaculoides | reverse complement strand
TATATATATATGTTACACCCTTTATTGTATTCAGTACCTTAATTTTTGTTCGTTTACCCAACCCCATTCGTATACACACACACACACACACACACACACACACACATATATATATATGTGTGTGTGTTCATACACCCAGACACAGATACACACATAAACATATATATATGTACATTCATACAATTTGTACACTATATACAACAAACATATTACGCACATACATATATAGTGGTATGGAGATATGAGAGACTGAGCCCTGAATATACTTCCTGACCCTGTTTGAGGGGCTAGAGTTACAGCAATCCATACACAATAGAAACACCCAGTAAAGTAAAAGGAAAATTGTCTGCCTGGGTCTTGAAAAAACGCCACGTTCTTTCCTATGCTGACCCTTAAGCAAGACACTTTACTTTAAATATCCGGCTATCCATGTCAAAATTTCATATATCTTACCATTTAGAACTGTAAATAGAATTACGAGGTGACAATGAACGATTGATAAATGTTATTCTCTTCAGCTTGAATTGTTCCATTTGTTATATAACCATCCCTGCTTTATCAGTATACCAATTTATCATTTCTCTGGAGACTGGTTCCTGAAGAATCCAGTGATATTGCGGCAACACTTATTCCATCTTATATTCATCTCAAGCACCCTTTATATATCTGCGTCTTCATTCTTACTCACTGTAAGGCGGTTTGAAAGAAAATTTATGGAAATAATTACATATATTCCGATAAATACATTAATACATAACCATATATAAATATATTGAATAATACTCATTTATATTGAGCACGTAAAACAGCACTGATTATGTGCTCATAATAACGTAATATCGGCTAGGCATACATCAGAAAGCATCAGCATATAATTTGTTTGAACGACTATTCTTGTTTAGTTTGAGAGATCCGAGTGTACCTTTGACTGATGAGACACAATAATGTCGAGATACCGGTGTCTGAAATTCTCCCTAAATCACCGAATTGAATGTGTTATCGATACACATAATTTGAAGGGAGATGTTGTTCTCCGAAGGCGAAATACAACAGTAGTTATCATGTTCACGTTCAAGTCCTGCCGGAACGTGCTAAAAATGAACATGCTCTTCATCGGTGAATAATATTCAGTTTAAGTGCATTGACTGAGTTTCATTGAAAGTTCATATGTAGAGTCAATTGATTTGTAACAAATGCGTTACAGATACATTATGCTTTAGCATGTTTACTTAAGATTTAATCTTGAGTATATAAGGCAAGTTAGCTTAGTAGAGCCATATTTACATGTAGTTTACCTAGAAGAAGTCAACTTGACCGAACTCCTTCTCCATGGCACTACACCATGAAGGGATATTCATCGAAAATATTTCACGCCTAATAAAAAAAAAGAAACGAAAAAGAAAGAAGTACGACATGCATTTCTCAGTTTTAACTCATTTGTAGTCTATGCTTCAGAAATAAAGGTGAGCTCTTGCTACACAGCAATCAACGACGGCAACAAACAATAGAAGCAGCAGAAGCAGCAAACACGACGTCCAAACTACAACAGCAACAATAATAACAGTAAACATAACTGCATTAGAAGTCATCCAGCATAACGGATTGACAATCTTGTCTTATACATAACATGAAACGATTATTCGTCCATAATGAGAAACAGTCACAAACTCAAAAGAAAAAAAAAGCCCAACCAAATAAGATGTCTAAGCCTTTGGCTCTTTATTAGCCCTTATTTTAAAAACTGCATCATTGTTTTAGCCAAATCGGAGCTGCAACATAAGTGATTTCATTCACACACCCAGCAAGCGGCTTTTATTCTTTTAACTGTCGTATTTCCTTTATTTTCTTGGAAAGTTCGTTTCCACTCCCAAACTCCCTTATAAATAGTTTATAATACACACACACACACACACACACACACACACACACACACACACACACACACACACACACACACACACACACACACACACACACGCATACATACATACATACTTTACTTTCGTATATACATTTTATTGAAACTGAATTTTTATCATGCGAGTCCAGTTTCCGAGTCTCATGCGACACCGAATACTTATGTATTGAAGAATATGAATATTTTGATAAAGAAAATAACAACGATTGTGAGACAAAAAAAGGTGAGAAATGATGTTTTTTTAACACTTCACCGTGAATATATATTTTTCACTCAAGCGTTGATACACAATATAAATATAGAGTTGTACATACATATCACATTCATTCATAAAAACACATACATACATACATACATACATACATTCAGGCATGCTTGTATACATACATATACATATATGTATGCATACATGCACACAGAAATAGATAGACAGATAGACATAACGTCGTTTCTTATCGTTAATCGTTCATTTTGTTATTATACATAGATCACTTATTCCTCAGTGATATACATTCTCGTACTTCTCGTTAGCTTCTTCTTAAAACTGAGAGAATTAGTTCTGTTAATGTTTATTTTTCATTTTCATTTTATAAGTAATTATTAGTTTGTTTCATATTAGCTTTTTTCTATTTTACAAATTTTGTAACATCTGTAGGTTATGAGTAAAACAAATGTCAAAAGAATGGTGCAGCAAACCAAAATATGACAAGACAGTAGCTGCCAAAATGTGAAACGAAACACTGTTTCTGAGCACCAATTACGAGGTTCATGTAGCGGAGCCTGGAAATGTGGTTTCCAGATAGAATAAAGCCAGTAATTACCAAAGCCGAACCAAACGGCCAAAAACAATGTCAACGACATTTGCGTGACATGTGATGCTGAAAAAAACTTTTCACTGTCAGTGAAATGGTCGTCATATTCATAGCGGTGAAATTTGACCTGACGCCACAAAAGAAGTACTAATTTGAGGGCACCAAATGATCCGCCGACTAAAAGGTAAATTGGTATTTTTGGCTCCTTGGGACATTCATCGAGATATTTTACACCTAATAAAAAAGAAAGAAGATACAGAAGTAAAAGTTGGAAAAAAGAACAATAACACAAAAAGAAAAAAAAAATACATCGGTAACTTCAAGAAATTTGGTAAATATAAAAGTATTTTATAAATTTATAAATGAATAAATAAATAAATGAAATTTGAGATAATTATGTTATTTACGAAATTCAGTTGCACAAAATTTCAGTATCATAATAGTAATTTTTAAATAACAGTTCGTAACAGTAATTTCCTTCGAAACTTTTGATTATTTTCTTTCTTATATTTGATAAGAAGAATTCTTCCCGAGATATTAAGAGGAACATTAAGCAACCTATGTAAGGTGATACAATATCTTTTATTTCGCTCTATATTTAGTTACTGACATCATATATATTTTGCCTAACGTTTCACCCATATTGCTCAAAGTTTGTTTTAGATATTTAATATCATTTACAAATTACAATGCTTCAAGCAAATTATAATACTTTATTTTAAAGATTCTTTTAAACTATAAAGGCATATGTCTAGTTATAATCAAGTAATAGGAGAAGTTAATTTAAAGAAGGAATATGAAAATCGAATAAGTAACTGGTAAAAATATGTTGAAATTTTCAAATATTTAAAAGAAAAATGCGTATTCAATTTAAATAATGCGCCTATACGTTTTGAAAAATATTTTTTTATGGTAAGTGTTCCGTCAACAAGAAAATATGACACAATTAATTTTTAAGAGATAGCTTTTCCATGCGTATCTTTATATACTTGTCAACTGAACTTAATATAGTTCTAAAAATACAAAATATAAATGTTAATTTATTTTATCAATCAATAACTCATCGAAACCCATTCAACAATTCAGAAAACAGTATAAATTATATATATAAAATGACTACACGTGTTTCATAACTAATTTTCAAATAGAAAGGAAATTTAAATCGATTAAAATCAATTCAAATTATCGAAAATAAATTCTATTCAAAAATACAGCTAATCGTCAGGTCTAAATACAACAACAATAATAATAATAATAATTAATAAATGTATATATCAACCAACAACAAGTACCAAATGAATTTATATAAAATACTTATTTTATAAAGATAGAAAAATATTATTAAAAATATCAAAATAATAAACATTCCAAAATCATCCCTACATCCATTATAATATATGCTAACATGTATATTATATACAAAAACCAGCGAAATAAACAAACAAAAAAGGCTAAACGGCCAGACGTGAAAAAGTATGTGTATATTGAACGCTGTGAAGCACGAACTGGAAGGACGAAAATGTACGTGCGAGCTTGGGGAGACCAAGATATGAAAAGAGTGAGTGACTGGACACATGTGACCAGTGAGGGGTAAGGAGAGGCTCAGTGGTCAAAGCGTCGAGCGTGTTGTGTTCTTGAACAAGACACTTTATTTCACGTTGCTCCAGTTCACTCAACTGTAGAAATGAGTTGCAACGTCACTGATGCCAAGCTGTATCGACTTTTGCCTTTCTCTTGGATAACAGCGGTGGTGTGGAGATGGGAATCTGGTATGCATGGGCGACTGCTGGTCTTCCATAAAAACAATCCCGGTGAGGCGACTTTCCGCCCAGACTTGTACCCCGGAGGGGAAACCTCTTAGCTGCACCCACTGTCATTCATGACCGACAGAGTCGTGTTCATATAT
>NC_068984.1:116495445-116501188 GCF_001194135.2 Octopus bimaculoides | reverse complement strand
ATAGCACATAGCACATATGCGCATAAGTAAACAAGTAAACGATGTTATTTGGGAAATTTAATAGAAAATATTAATAATAATGTAAAGAGTAATGAAAGATAATCTTCACAGTTCCTGTCGAGTCTCTTTTCTTCCTTTCCTTTTTGTCATTTTTGTAAAATTCAGTACGAATTTTTGGACCAAAATATTTTCAATTCGTTAAAAATATAAATTTAGAAAGCCAAAAACACTAGAAGTAAAACAAAATACATCAATATGTTTTCCAAAGAATTTAACGCTGATATAATCTAGTCTTTTCATCATTTATCATCTTCTTTAGTAAAATATATTCTCTCATAAATAATAACAGCTATAGTAATAAAACGAATGAATTATCTGTTTATACTTTTTATTGAAATATTCACTAATTTAAGAGAGTCAAAAATATTCGGGTTTTTTTTTATCACGTGCATGAAGGACGAAGCAAGATTTGTGAAATTGGGTTTTGTATGTATTTATATATGTATGTATGTATGTATGTGTATGCATGTATGTATGTATGTGTGTATGTATGCATGTATGTATGTATGTATGTATGTATGTAAGTATGTATGTCGGTATGTATGTATGTATGTATGTATGTATGTATGTAGGTAGGTAGGTGTATATATTTTTAAAGGCACAGGCGTACATACACGGGCATAGAAGGACGTACATATAACTACGCATATACACTCATATCGATAAATATTTAGATAGACAGACTGGCATACAGCTAGCTAGATAGATAGATAGACAGACAGACAGACAGACAAACAGACAGATACATTTCTTTTATTAGCCACACAGGGCTCAACGAAGATGGGACAAATACAATGTAGAGCTTTTCTTTTTGGGAGGGGGAAGGAAGGAAAAAAAAAAAAATTGGTGGTGTCGATCAAAAGGGATCGTAGGAAGGGAAAAAGGGGCAGTTCGATCAAAAGGGATCGAAAAAAAAGAAAAGGAAAGGCCGATCAATAGGGATCGTGTATCACACAGTAATGTTCTCGTGTAAAAAGAGGGGAGGACAGTTTAGGTTTAGCCGTGGAAGGAAAAGCCCACGGAAAAGACCACGGTAACCTTGGTCAATATTCTCATTGAAGAAACTATAACAGTAAGTGACTCTCTTTTGCCTTTTTTTTTTTTTTTTCTTGTTCATAGGGTTATGCTCAAGATGGCTCCGTCGTTCACAGAGCCATCTTGAGCATGACAAACAGACAGATAGATAGATAGATAGATAGATAGATAGATAGATAGATAGATAGATAGATAGATAGATAGATGCATACGTACACACATACTTCCTGTCATGTATATATGCATAATATATATATAAGCCAGTGGAGGCGTAACGGGCCAGTGGTTAGGACAGCGGACTCACGGTCGTTGGATCGCGGGAGAAGTGGTTGCTTGGTTGGAGAAGCTTAGCTTAGTTACGCAGGGAATTAGCAATCGAGCAGTTTCACATCATGTTTTGAGGGGTTAGCGTTGCACTGTATTTAGAAGTGAGCAAAGCAGTCCAACAAGATGTGGGACGAATATGAGCAAGGTTAAATGACGCTTTTACTGTGTAAACATTTTGACCTGCGGGAAAGTTGAAAAGAGGACAATTTTTATGATGAGAGATATCACGGAGCGGTTAAGAAAGGCGGATCCAGTAAGAAGAAATTGGTATGTAGCATAGTCAGAGGGAAGTGTTGATTGGCGTGATTGTAGCAGCACAACGACGGGGGTTGTCTTGCAATTAGGTGAAGTCGAGGTAGATGATGCAGCCTGGCCTAGAAAATTGATCAGAATTATATCAATGTGACGAATTGGTTGCTGCGGTGAAAGGAATAAATTTAACTTTGAAATAAAGGTTGTGTGATGCTCAGATCGGAACTGATTTGCATACGTTACTTGGGATCAGTAATTACTCGTGAGAACAGAATCCAAACAAAGGAAGCTGCAGAGATTACTGTAAGTAAAACAATTCCTGGATATCCTTGAAGAGTTGATCAAAGAATTTGAAAAGAAACTACGAGTAATCCTTTTGCCTCAGTAGAAAATAGAGCAGATGTTCTTACTAGTGTGAGAAAAACCTGGATGGGGTTACCAAAGTATTTAGAGACAGGAGTGACTATAGTGAGCTGTTTAATGACTTGGAGTTGAAGCGGAACTACGAAACGCATCATCTAGGGGTGAATAGAAATTACTTTTGACCACAAAGGTTGACCCTCATGTCGTTGGGGAGAATATTTGGAAGATGGTTTGAATTTGTGACAGATGTCAATCGATGGACCCCGCACCAAGTGTGTATGAAAGGGTATACGTTCAAATGAGAAGCAATTGGGAGCAGTTGGCAATGGGTGTGACGCGCTACTAGCAGGGGATTGTATCAGGTCATGCCTGACTGTGGGCCTGAATGGGTAGCTGTACGTGGAGGAAGATTAGGGCAATGGGGGGAGAGTTGAAATTAATAAAGTTCTGAAGGACATATTTGGTGGGAGGAGTCCAGTGGATGGAGTGCTGTTGGACGTCAGTACCGTATTTCATTCAGAATTATGAGAAAGATACTGGAGAAGCAGAAGGTCAGGTGCTACTTTAGAGCCGCGTGCAGGCCGAGTAGAGATAGTTCATAGAGAAGCAACATTGGAAATCAAATCCATAGTCGAAAGCGATCGAACATCCCCAATCGAGTTCGTATCCTAGTACAGCATATTGCTTCGGTCAGATCAAACGGAAAAGTCCGGGTTCCAGACAGCCGTATTCTAGTATGAGTGGAGACATCCAATTAGAATAACAGCAGATATCGAAGATGAAGGATTTGCATCTGTTCATGTCACGTGTCGGAGATGAGATTTGCTTGAAGCCAGCCCATGTGTACTGTATATTCTAGTGGAAGAAGGGAAGGGTGATTGAGGGTGATTCCCTGAATAACATTTTTGTAAAGAGATCAGTGAGTTGAGTGATGTTATAAATTAAACAAATGAAATGGACAATGGTGTTGAGTAAGCCGTACGTAGTGGTCGGTTTCTTTTTTTCCTCTGAAGCAGATTACTAGGGCGTTGATAGAAAGAGCGAAGAGTGAGGGAGAAAATCAGTTTTCACACAAAATAGACATTATTTTCTTTTCGAGGGAAAATCTGTTATCTTTTTCTCCTGCAGTGAAATAGTTTTTCCTCTGATCCATTACGCCCCGTCATATATATATATATATATATATATATATATATATATATATATATATATATACACACAAGGGTACTACACGAGCACCTGTATCGTTAAAAATAGAAGTCAAAAATACTTCTATGCTACGGAATAGTCAAAAAATTAAAACAGGTATACAGGCATGATATGAAAACAATTGAGAAATACTGATCAGTCTCGTCATCGCCATGTTTTCAGGCAAATGGAGTGCGATTATTTTCCTGAGTCAATTAACGAACCGCAACTCAACTACTTTAGATGCAGAAAACAAAATATTATTAACACACGTGGTTTTATTGTCTTCTTTTCGTCATATATGTTTAGCTGTCTAAATAGCACATAATGTATCAGAAGAAAAAAAAAACTGGATATTTTTGATTCATAAATCAATATTTTCCTATAAAATAGATGGTGTAAGAATTAAATCTCTCTTTCAGATGTTCACGCCACAATATAATATTTCTAATGAAGTAATCAAATATACAATATGCTACTTATACCTAATTTTTTTTTCCTATTTACATATGTTTATATATCATTAAAAATAAATCTTCGCTTGATAGACATTAGACTGGCTCAGCATCATCAAAAAAATTCTTGTAATTAATTTCTATATTAATGGATAAATGAGAAGAAAAACAAACCTGAAAAGCTGTTACCAAAAAAGAAATAATAATAATAATAATAATAATAATAATAGTAGTAGTAGTAGTAGTAGTAGTAGTAGTAGTAGTAGTAGTAGTAGTAAGAAGAAGAACAACAACAACAAGAAGAACAAGAAGAAGAAGAACAAGAAGAAGAACAACAAGAAGAAGAAGAACAAGAAGAACAAGAACAAGAAGAACAAGAAGAACAAGAAGAACAAGAAGAATCGTTTGAAACAATTTTAGTAAGGAAATGGCAATAATATATTCCTTGTCTGATGAAAAGAGATAATTTTTTCCAACAAACTACAAAATAAGAGGAAAAAGAAGAAATAAATAAGTAAAAGTAAGAATTATCAAAACCTGGTATAATTTTCTTTATGTTCCATGGCATTGTGTCGTCCGTTATGTGATAAAAATTCATTCATAGAATATAGTCTTTGTTATAGAAAAAAAAACAAAAAAACGTTTGGTTGATTTCGCTTTGGTCGTATGAGTTATTTGATACTAATTTTGTAGAAATACATTTATGTGATATATCTTATTTCTCCCAAAAAGAAAAAGTTAACATATCAATCTTCTCGGGATAAATCTCTTTGTCTCTCTGTCTCTCTCTCCCCCTTTTCTTCCTCTCCATATATATAGATATATGTATATATAACTTACAAGCTTCATTATCTTACAGCTGTTTCTACAGAAGATGCAGTGGACTCATAGCTGAGTGCCTGTGTGGTCCGCGTTTCAGAGGTGGAAGTTTATATGTAGGATATCAGTGGGTATCAAAGAGAGTATGGCACCCTAATTTGGTCACCACCTGGTGCCATACTCTCTTTAGTACCGACTGACATCCTACATATAATCTTCCACCTCTAAAACACGGACCATACATTCAAACCATATTTTCAATCCAACAAAATAAGAACCACTGCCTAAATTTACCCTTCCTAAAAAACTGATCCTTAGAACGAATATACCTACTTATCCACCACTGGAAAAATAACATGAATCTTGGAAGGCAACACTTGAAGTATATGACATATTTCTCTTTCCTATACCTAATCCATTTTACTACAGTTTACTCCTCTCACACTCAAAGTCTTGCTCCTGTTCTTCTTATGTCCTCTTCAATAAGAAAAATATACTGTACCTATTAGTTACTCGATTTTCAGTACGAATACGGACCGCGAAAGCGTGGCCCATCGATCCATTATGCTGGCTATCGTCTAACAATGCTGATTAGTAAATCAGTTTTTCGGAGTTGCATCATGGTTATATCGATATAATGTAGGATAAATATAATAATAACAGTAATTCTAGGATAGAAATTATAGATGTTTAATACATCGCTACTCGCGTTTCCACTTGATTTTAACATCAGATTTGGTATCCTTGTGATTAGTACAGTATAGTCTGTATTATCCTTGGGCATCCAGTTGATCATAATCATTGATTCATTTCATCAGGTGATTCTGCATTCTGGGATGAATCACAGAGGGACGTTTATCCCTTCTTGCCGATATGAAGGATAAACATCCCTTTGTGATTCATCCAATAATGCAGTATCACCTGATGAAATTAATCATTGATGATGATCAACCGGATGCCTACGGATAATACGGACTATACCGTACTAACCACAAGGGTACTAACTCTGAAGTTAAAATCATGTGATCTGTGTAAACGCGTGTAGCGATGTATTAAACATTTATAAATTCCATCCTATCATCATCATTATTATTATTATTACCATTATTATTATTATTATTATTATTATTATTATTATTATTATTATTCAGTAGTTTTATTTTTATAACGTGCTTTCACTTCACTACCGAGCGCAGCTCTGTGCGCCTTGGGTATGTGCTGTGGTTTGCTGTGGTGCTCTTATG
>NC_068984.1:116486429-116489963 GCF_001194135.2 Octopus bimaculoides | reverse complement strand
TGTGTGTGTGTGTGTGTGTGTGTGTGTGTGTGTGTGTGTGTGTGTGTGTGTGTGTGTGTGTGTGTGTGTGTGTGTTGTAATTAATTATCTTTGATATGCAAATGTCAATCCGGAGTTATATTTCTTTCTATAAATAAACAAGCCTTGAATATAAAGACAGCTTTTAAACAAATAAACGTCGTGTGCAAAATCGATCTCAAAGTAGCGCCTGTTATCTATATTATTCATAACTGAAACAGTTGTCTGTACATTGTAGTCCAAGACATTTTAATCTAGCATTAAATTCATTGAAATATATAAGTAATTATTGGAATAGTATTATAGTATATCCTATTCTGTATTGTTATAAAGTAGATATGATGTTTACTTATATTAACTCTGTTCAAATTTAGATGAATATTGTTCAATGTCAATAAATATAATAACCAAAACTTCACATTTATCGATTACGTTTCCGGAATAGAAAAAAATTGTTTTGTTTAATGCATTGCCTAATTAATCATAGTATCTTGACAAAAGCGAACATTAATTTTCAGGAAGAATGAGAATTTAATGGACAGAAAAAAATATGAGAAAAAAATCAATAGCAACGATAGTATCTTATTTTAATTTTCTTATATCAGAAAATCAGAAGACGAGAAGCTATAACTTGAGAATATTCAAGATGTTTTCTCGTAGAATGAATAATATACAAAAGTTTGTTGTGTACAACTGGTGAGGGTTCAGTAATTTCTTACAGAACAACCTGGTTTTTTTTTCATAGTGATTAAATGTTTGTGCTAACTGTCTTCACCAAATCGACATTGCCTGTACAGATGCACGGTGTGGAATTGGAATTGATCGCTGAGCGACGTGAAATGAAGTATTTTGTTCAAGAACACAACACATCGCCCAGTCCTGGAATCGAGACGACAATCTTGCAATCGTGTGTGATACATCCTAACCATTTGGCCAGTTGCCTTCATATATCAAGTAGAATATTTATTAAAAATACTTGCAGAAACTTTTGAACTCAAGTAGTTATAAAGATGAAGACAATTGCACATTTCAAAAAGACTAGCAAGGTACATACGAGTGGACGATTAATAAATAAAATCAATAGTGTCTACACAACAAAAGTTCAAATTTAATAACTTCTCCTTCCTAATTCCTTCCAAATTATCCATTATCGCAATTTTCTTGTGGATTATTGATCAGCCATTTGTTTAAATCCTTATGACCTTCCTGATTCTTTAAACAACAGCCTCGTTGCTCATACGTGACCATCGTCCATCTTTCTTTTCTTCACGTGACCATCTTTCCTTTCCTGCACGGACGTTCAAAAGAACGGACGTGTAATTTCTCTTTCTCCCAGCGTTCACTATTTTCTTCTCGTTCTTGACTAACGACCCTCCATATTTGTTTTCGTTCGGTTTCCTTGTATGTCTTCATTGTCATGTTTTTGTACCCAACTTTGTCCCCCCCTATAAATCCTAAATTTTATTTTAGAATTTATGGGAGCAACTGTTTTTGAAGACTCATATTGTCGTTGAATGCTCAAAATGAGGAGTAGATAGAGAGCCGACAACTAATGAAGGGTCCTTTCTCTGTGTTTACTTGCCCTGTTTTCCATTTTTTCTCGTTGTACTTATTTAACTCGTTTGTTTACGTATTCCATGTTATTTGCACCGTTGGTGACGTCCTGTACCCATATATGAATGTATATATTATTATTATTATTATTATTATTATTATTATTATTATTATTAAATATGTATGTATGTATGTATGTATGTATGTATGTATATGTATATACGAGTTGGTATCAACAAGTTTCCGGACTAGTTCTGTAGCGCGCCTACAGATGGTAGCACACGGTTGCGTGCGCAATAAGAGCTAGCAGTGAATTTCATGAAACAGTGTACCGAGTGCGAAATTTAGGTTTTTGTGATCATGTGTATGTTGTAGTCTGCGATTTTCTCACGGACAGGAACACAGAGCCAACGTGAAGCTTTGAATTAAACTTGGGATGTCTGCAACAAAGACATTGTGCATGCTTTGGCAGGCTTACAGTGATGAGGCATCGGATTGTACGCAGTGTTTCGAGTGGTGCCTCAAAAGCGGAATAACATCCCTGGAATACGTTATGCGATCTGAAAGCCCTGCTACGAACGTCATCCCCGGAGATGTGGTATTGTACATCGAGAATTCCCTCCAGGGCCAGACCATCAATCGAAAGTTCTACTGCGATGTTTTGAAGCGTTTGAGGGAGAACATTCAGTGAAAACGACCGAAGCTCTGGAGTGTGAAGAATTAGATTCTTCACGACGACAATGCACCCTGTCACCGCACTCTCTTCACTCGCGAGTTTCTTGCCAAAAACAACATGGAAACGCTTCCATACACGCCCTTTTCGTTGGATTTAGCACCTCCGGACTTCCTTCCCTTCTCCAAGAGGAAAATGGAGCTCAAAGTCGCTGCATCGTTGTCGAGATCCACAGTGAGTCGCAAAAGATCCTCGACTCGCTTATGGAAAACGACTACCAGGCCGGATTCCAAAAGTAACTGGAACGCTGGGACCGATGTATTGCCGTACAAGATGACTATTTTGGAGACGATGCTAAAACTTAGGTAAATTACTTTTTTATTAAACATAATTAATCTGGGAACATAGAAGTTTTGAGACTTTATGAAGAGAGGCAGTTATAACTGTCTTAGATCATTCTAATTTTCTGTATCATTATTATACATCTCATAAGCTGATCGAACAACTTTTGTTATTCCACATTGAAGGGGACGGCTGTAACAGCAGTTTGAACGCACCCTACTAAACACTGCTTGTCACAGCTTACTAGTTTTTAGAATGCAGTCGAGATTTAAAGTCAATTTGAAAGCTCGCTATGCAATAAAACTTTTGGTCAAACTGGGGTAAAACGTTAGAGAAACTTAAATTCTCTAGACTGCTTGTGAATTATTTTTTTCGCTCATACAAGAGGTTCAAGAATGGCAGAGAGGAGGTGAGAGACGGCGAGAGTTGTGGGAGCGCGAGGGACGTCAGAGCATCAAAACTGGTTGTGAATATTTGCAATTTTCTGAATGAAGACCGTCATGTGTCTATAAATACAACAAGTATAGTTTGAACTTAGTGCGGTAAATGTACATAGATCTGAATAATCACGAAGATCTGAATATGCGCAACATTTGTTTGTTCCTAGGATGGGTGCTCGGTGACGAGCATCCTGGTAATCAACTATTTGAGAGGAATGGGCATTAAACCTGTCCCTCACACTACCTACAGTCCAGACCTTGCCCCCTTCTGATTTATTATTGTTCTCTAAGATGGACGAAAGCCTCAGAGGCTGTCGGTTTGAAGACGAATGCGGCTGTAACGAGTGTTCTGGATGCCTTCAATTTAGAGGACATCGAGGAAGCCTTCACCATGTAGCTGAAACACGACAACAACTGCAATGAAATGAGAAGATCGTACTTTGAAGGGGGATAGTTTTGGACTTCTTTGAAATTAATTAGTGCTTCTGAAAAAGTCTGTATATATAT
>NC_068984.1:116484652-116485828 GCF_001194135.2 Octopus bimaculoides | reverse complement strand
ATATATATATATATATATATATATATACAATTAAATTTACGACTACTATTATATGAGCTAGAGATCCAAGTAGATTATCATTATGAAGTTATCTTTCAGTATAGTGGTTAGTCAATCATTGTAGTTAGAAGTGTTACTAGTTTTCGTATAGAGAGAATATACAGGGGAAAATTAAGACAAACATAAGCATAAATTATTAGTTCCTACGTACGTTTGGAACTCAGCATTACACGTTTCAAGTGTATTTGGATATTTAATTGCAATGGATCATCAGTGGAATACTTTATTACATTCTTTCACATATTTGTAACAGAGTGTATTCTGTTACAGATCTTGGAACATGTAATGCTGAGTTCCAAACTACTGCAGTGGTGAAACATACGTAGCAACCAATAATTTATCAAAGTATCGACCATCAGATGCTGTTACACACCACTGGTCACAATGCGCTTCCAATTTTGTTTTGATTGGGCAAAAAAACTTTTTCATCTCGACCCAAATTGCTTGACCAGACAAAATCAGCTTCCAACTGCCTTTACCGATCTCTTGGTTTGCACATTTATGTTTTCCTATAGATAGATAGATAGATAGATAGATAGATAGATAGATAGATAGATTCCGAATTGAAGAATTGTATATTATGTAATGTTTTAGGAGTATAATGGATGCGGACTATTTTACAACTACTCCAGCGCAGTTAGAAAGTTAAATGTTCTCTTAAAAATAGAATAAACTGGAATGCACATGCACAGAAGCTGATTAGTATACGTGGAATGGCGACATACTTGAAAGGGAAATATACTCACTTAAAACTGTGAAGTAATTTATTGGTTAAAACATTACAATAGCGTTTTTATGGTCGACACGAAAATATAAACTCATATTACACCATAGATGTACACAAGACAATTACCTAGGGCTGATCACAATACAGCAAAACGTGCAGATGTAAAGCAAATTATTAGAAAATACTAGATTCGAGTGAGTGTGAGGAAATGTTTTATGATGCTTGTGTCGGCAAATTAGTAACGTTTCAAGGGAAATACATTTATTAGATTTTGTAGAACATTCAGCCGAAATTTGTGACACGAAATATTAGTACTTCAGTTCTAAAAGCTTGGTAAAAATTTCTTCTGTGTATGTACGTACGTATGCATATATATATATATATATATA
>NC_068984.1:116483725-116484640 GCF_001194135.2 Octopus bimaculoides | reverse complement strand
TGTGTGTGTGTGTGTGTGTGTGTGTGTGTGTGTGTGTGTGTGTGTGTGTGTGTTGCAGAAACAACTACTTCACCAACAAAAAAAAAGCAACAACAGTTAATGGAGCTATTTCTTATGAAGTCCGGAAAAACTATAAGTTCGTTTTCGCCCGACAGCGTATCGAACTCTATAACAGAATTCAGTTATGACCCAGAGGAGGGTATAACGTTTGCTGCGTACTTTAGAAGGTACGAAGAAATTGCAAGCCGTGGACGGACAACGAAAATTTGAGATTATTATTACGCAAATAAGCGCTGGCTGAACATGAAAAATATTGTAATTTCATACAACCCCAAAAAACTAGTGAAATTTGTTTCCAGGAAACAGTCTAACTACTATCAAAAATATTCAGTGATAAGAGTTCCCTATTTAACACTCGATGGGAGTATTGGAATCCAGTTAAAAGAGAGGATGAAGACTTTGTGACGTATGCCGCGACCGTAAACAGAATGTGTGAAAGGTTTGAACTGAAGGAACTAACTCCTGACATGTTTAAGAGCCCCATTTTTGTACAAGGGCTTACGGCAAACAAAGATGCAGAAATACGTGCAATCCTTCGTTTTGGGATCACCACTAATTTATTATCTCCCCTTATTTCTACCTCTCCGGTGTGACTCCTCTATCCGGCATTCGCTATAAAAGAGCGCTAGCCACTACACATTCTTTATTTTCTCTCCCTGTTTCTTTCTGTGGAAGAGCGTAGGCTCGAAACGTTAAAAACTTTTTCACTTCCCAAGCGTTAAACTAATACATCTGTTTGTTGCCTACACCACCTGTCCTCGTCATATGTTTTTTTTGTGTGAATTCTCCCTATATATGTATATATATATATATATATGTGTGTGTGTGTGTGTGTGTGTGTGTGTGTGTGTGTGT
>NC_068984.1:116479418-116483449 GCF_001194135.2 Octopus bimaculoides | reverse complement strand
ATATATATATATATATATATATATAAAATGATTTGGATCATAGCTGTGTGTATCTATCTAAATAAATAAAAGATGATAGTATCCTCATTGATTCAGTTTAGCCAAACAAGTATGGATTGAACGGCAAAGGAAAAAAAGTGTAATGAAATTATTCTCACCTATTGCACTCATTAGTAATGGCAGAAGCAGCAGAGCCCCTATGAACACGGTTACCGCCCCTGCAAAGTATATAAGAATACAATAGTTTAAATATATCATAACAGACTTCGAAACATCTAATTAGCAAAATGTTACTATCTCAGTCGAAAATAAATATATATGCATAGATGAATATCACTTTTATGAGAAAGCGCGAATTTAAATGTTTTACATTTACAATCATATATGGCTAGCAGAATCGTCAGTAGACCGGGCAAAATGATTAGCGGTATCTTGTAATTTTTTGAGTTCAAACTCCGCCGAGGTCGACTTTACCTTCTATCCTTTCGAGGTCGATGAAATAAGTAATAGTTGAGCCCTGGTATCAATGTAATTGCCTTCCCTTCCACTGAAATTGCTGACCCTGTGCTAAAATTTGAAACAATTATTTATAGGCGCAGGAGTAGCTGTGTGGTTAATAGCTTGCTTACCAACCACATGGTCTCAGGTTCTGTCCCACTGCGTGGCACCTTGGGCAAGTGTCCTCTACTATAGCCTCGGGCCGCCCAAAGCCTTGTGAGTGGATTTGGTAGACGGAAACTGAAAGAAGCCCGTCGTATATATGTATACATATGCATATATATATATATATGTGTGTGTGTGTGTGTGTGTGTGTGTGTGTGTGTATATGTTTGTATGTCTGTGTTTGTCTCTGCAACATCGCTTGACAACCGATGCTGGTGTGTTTACGTCCCCGTAACCTAGCGGTTCGTGAAATACGCTGCAGGAGGGATTCATCATAAGGGTTTCCAGATAGGTATGAAGTAAAGAAGAGTTCTTAAAAGATCTGCAACGTATTTCTCCAAGATATAGAAAATTTGAAGTGTGTAAAAAAATGTAACGTAACACACAAACACTATGATACGTTGACAGCAAAACTGAACTCATGATAACATATCAATTTCACCATGTTTTTCCACAATGTTGGTACATCAGACTTAATTTTCTTAATGTGTTGAAAGTGGTCGAAATTAAGAAATTCTAATTGAAATTAAAAATGAATTGCTTGTTTTACGGAACGGAGCATGAAAAGGAATGATTTAAATGTCATATTTTTTAAAAAAATCTTTGATTCCATCAAAATTTGACATTTGTGTGACTTTTCTAATGAGAAATACTCATAAACGGTAGATTAACCATATTAGCAGAAAAAGAAGGGATAAATTTTTGTTAAGAAGAGATACAGAAAACTATGTTTTGCTGTCAAATATACGCTCGTACATCAGAGCCGATGCATTGTTGTTAAACTGACAGTGTTATATAATAGCTGGTACTTCAAGTAGACGATTTCGTATTCAAATGCAAACTTAGACATAAACATACAGAAATAGAAAAAATTAATCATGGAAAACACAAACACAAGCTCAGGCACGCATAGTCAAACACATATACACACATATGCACATACACGCACACATACACACATATATACACTGGCAAACTCATATTTGCACACATGACTTAAACGTATTCATCTTCTGAGGTTTTATAGCAATATCTTTTCACACAATACTTTCCATAATTTCTAATTATAACTGAATAGTAATTGTAAAAGTTCTCTCTCTCACTTATACACACATGCGTATATATATATATATATATATATATGTGTGTACATATATATATATATATATATAAGTACACACATATATATATATGTGTGTGTCTACATATATATAAATATATATATATATGTATGTATGTATCCACACGCAAATATATGATGCAGAGGGTTGTCTGCTGTCTATAGTTATTGATAGTTTTGTTTCCATAGCGTTACTTACAACAGTCCGTCTGTTGGAACCTAAAATTGAATACTTTATTAATAGATTCTACGATGAAAACTTTTACATCATCCAAGATATGATTCATTCTTTTTATTTCCCTCCATATTCTACTTTTCATCCATCTTTCTTGCTCTCCTCACGATTCATTAGTCTCACATAATCTTACTTTTTCTCTGTATTTATTTCTTCCGTTGCCACCATTATGTCTATCATTCCGCATTCAGGAGTTATACATTTGTTTTGTCTCTATCCATTTACACATTCTTACCACCCTTGATGTCTCCCTAGTTATGCTATACATTTTCTTATTTTCTCTTCCCTGTCTCCAAAAAATACACACAATCCGCATTCATTCATCCTTCCACACATGCAATCCCAGTATATGCTCTTTTAATTACTTCTACTTCCTATAGCCACGACAATACTTTTCTCAAACCACTTCTTTATTATTCTCTAATATTCTCATATTTTTCTTCCTACTCTGCATTCTCCCAACTTCTTCATATTCCTGCATGCAATATTTTCATCTATTCTTCATCCTTAATCTCTTTATCCTTCCAATCTTCGTTCATACATCACCTAAATACACCCTTACCTATCCTCTCTTTTTAGACATCATTCCCCTTTTAAAACTGCACGAGATATTGAAATAGAATTATATTCAAAGCAATGAATGTATGTTAATTGAAAAGTAAAATTTTTGAGGAAAAATTACACACCAAGTTTTCATTCACCAATCAGCATTCCCTTTTTTATATTGTTCCCTCACAACCTTCACCACTACAGCCTTTAGACCATTGCCTAAAAAAATCGATTAATACATTTTCGTCGACTACTGAAAAGAGAAGTTTGTTAAGTATTCTCGTTTGTTTTCATTGCTATATTTTATTTCCTGTTGTTGTTCATGTGGTTGTTGAAGTTGTTGTTTTTCATTCAGTTACATAAGAGAGTTTGAAGAAAATGGACTCTGATGGTTGAGAATGTAAAAAAATAAGCAGCAATGGCCATCCTAACAATTATAGGAACTCAATAACGTATGTCAGAATATTGGTTTCAAATCTTGGCACGAGGCCAGTAATTTCGAGGGAGGGGTAAATCGATTATAGCAACTTCTGTGCTCAAGTGGCACTTATTTTATCGACCCCGAAAGTTTGAAAGGCAAAGTCAATCTCGGTGGAATTTGAACTCAGAATGTAAAGACGGACGATATGCCGCTAAACATTTTGCCCGGTGTGCTAATGGTTCTGCCGGCCTGCCACCTTACGTACGTTAGAGTATTCCTTTCTACTATAGGCACAAGGCCTGAAATTTTGAGCAAGGGGATATTCGGTTGCATGGACTCTAGTATTCAACTGGTGCTTATTTTATCGACCTAGAAAGGATGAAATGCATAATCGATCTCAGCAGAATTTGAACTTAAAACGTAAAGACAGACGGACGAAATACCGCAAAGCATTTTGCCCAGTAACAACTCTGCCAGCGTATGTCAGAATATTAATCAATGTTCAATTTTCTGGAAACATCGCTGAAATTCGTCCTAAAAGAAAACTGCTTATCCATTCAAAACGCTCCAAAGGAGTGCATTTTTCTCATGCATATTAGTTAGAATTTGAAAAATTTATTAGAATTTCAAATTTCAGTATCATATATTCTACACATAAAACACCACCAAGTTCTAAAAGAGCAACAACAACAACAAACTCAACAACATCCACAAGAACAACATCGACCACGAAGTATTACCTCTAAAGCTTAGTTACATTCACGTCCTGACACTATGCATTTTCTTTCGTTGCTATGCTAAACTTAATCTACAGCAAAGCGAACTTCCTTTCACAGCATAATAATAATAATAATAATAATGATAATGATGGTGGTGATGATGATGATGATGATGATGATGATGATGATGATGATGATGATGATGATGATGATGATGATGATTATAATAATAATAATAATAATAATAATAATAATAATAATGATGATGATGATGATGATAATGATAATGATAATGATTATAATAATAATAATAATAATAATGAT
>NC_068984.1:116478001-116479408 GCF_001194135.2 Octopus bimaculoides | reverse complement strand
ATGATGATAATAATAATAATAATAATAATAATGATAATGATTATAATAATAATAATAATAATAATAATAATAATAATAATAATAATAATAATAATAATAATGATGATGATGATGATGATGATAATGATAATGATAATGATTATAATAATAATAATAATAATGATAATAATAATAATAATAATAATAATAATAATAATAATAATAATAATAATAATAATAATAATAATACATTGACTTTGTGCTCCTGGTTCGTTGTTTTGCTTTGTTGTTTGTGTTTATAAATTATAATTCCCCATCTTACCTTCAACACCGTTGTTCTTGCTCGTATTTTGCCTTCAGGATTTATATTTACCGCGTTGATGCAGAACAAACCCGGATTACACGGATACTGGATTTGTCATACGATACTAACAAAACAAGCTAACTTTGTTCCCGGAGCTATAAAATGGTTATGAAAACTAAAATTCCTTATGAGAAATTTCATCCTGCATTTTATTAATAATGTGGATTTTTGTAAAAATAAAATAATAAATAAAAAATTTTTTTTAAATAAAATAAAATAAAATAAAACGTATGTGTGTATATGTAAATTATAATATTGAGGATGACGACGACGACGATGATGATGAAGAAAACGAAGAAGAAGAAGAAGAAGAAGCAGCAGTAGCAGCAGCAGAAGAAGAAGAATATGATGATGATGATGATGATGATGACGAGGAGGAGATGGTTGAGGCGGTGGAGGAGGTGGTTGAGGCGGTGGAGGAGGATGAGGAGGATATAGTGAAGGGAATGATGAGGTTGAGAATGATGAGAAAGGTGGAGGAAGATGCGGTGAAGAAGGGGGGGAGTTGAAAGAAGGGAATGAGAAGGAATAAGAGGGTAGGGAAAATGTTGGGGGAAAAGGATGAGAAAAATGATAGTAATTAAAATGATGAGGAGGAGGATTATGGTGGTGGTGGTGGAGATGGTGGTGATTTTGCTTCTGCTGCTGGAACTGATGATGATGATGATGATGATGACGATGATAGAGCGGTAAATTGGCATAATTGTTTGAGCATCGGAAAAAAGTATCTTGCAGTATTTTCTCCGGTTCTCTACATTAATGTGTTCGGCTCCTGACAGAAGTCAACTTTAACTTTCGTCCTTTCATCGAGAGGCTGGTAAAGTTCCTGTCAAGAAATAGGATCGGTGATATCAGCTAACTCCCTTCCCTGGATTTCACGCTTAGAGCCCATGGCAGAAACATAGATCACGATGATATTGATGATGATGATGATACTAGCGGTGGTGGCGGCAGTGGTGGTAGTGGTGGTGGTGGTGATTTTGATGGTGGTAGTGGTGGTGGTGGTGGTTTTGGTGGTGGTGGTGGTGGTGGTAGTGGTAGTAGTGTTGGTGGTGGTGGTGGTG
>NC_068984.1:116476565-116477553 GCF_001194135.2 Octopus bimaculoides | reverse complement strand
TCCTGAACGTCAAACTAATACACCTTGTTTGTTTTTCCTTCACCTGTGTATATCTTTTGTTGTTTTTTTTTTGTATATTTGAACTATGTAACCCCGCCCTACAGACACACACACATATATATGTACAAATATATATCGTTTTTATGGGTGAAGCTCGAAGTAAATATAGCTATAAATAATAGCGTGTAAATATTGGATTAACGACAAAATCGTTGTATGGAAAAATTCGATGGCTGTACGTGAAGCTCGAATTCACATCTGTGAATATGACTGACTTTCTCCCATTGTACCAAAGCAATCCTTCGGATTTCTCCATCCACTTTAGAAGCTTTGCTCTTTCCAACGAGAATTGTATGTTGCTTACGTCATAGCAATTAAAGAATCTCAAGAGATATGGAAATATCGTTTTTTAAAGTGAAACTAGAATTAGATAATGCATTAGATAATAGCGGTTAAATATTCGGTTGAGAAACACTGCTTGGATGGAAAACGCCAAAGGCTGTCAGTAGAAGATGCAAATGTTTTTCAACCACAACACCTATATTTACATGTTATTATTTATTGCCTTATTTACTACGAGTCACATTGCTAAAAAGCTATTTATTTCATCTCTCGAAGTTTAGATAGATAGACAGATGGAAAAACAGACTGACAAAAAGACAGAACGACAGAAAGACAGAACGACAGAAAGACAGACAAAAAGACAGAACGACAGAAAGACAGACAGATAGATAGATAAAATGGCATACATACATACAGACACATACATACAGACATACAGACATACATACATATAGACAGACAGACAGATAGATAAGCAGACATACAGACAGACATACAGACATACATACATATAGGCAGACAGACAGATAGATAAGCAGACATACAGACAGACAAACATAGATAGATAGTTTGATAGAAAGATAGATAGACAAACAGATAGATAGATAGATAAATAGATAGATAGATAGATAGATAGATAGATAGT
>NC_068984.1:116469806-116476555 GCF_001194135.2 Octopus bimaculoides | reverse complement strand
AGCAGACATACAGACAGACAAACATAGATAGATAGTTTGATAGAAAGATAGATAGACAAACAGATAGATAGATAGATAAATAGATAGATAGATAGATAGATAGATAGATAGATAGTTAGATAGACAGATAGATAGATAGATAGATAGATAGATAGATAGACAGACAGACAGACAGACAGACAGATGTTTAGATATATACATATACAGACACACGTGTGTGTGTGTGTGTGTGTGTGTGTGTGTGTGTGTGTGTGTGTGTGTGTGTGAAATGTGTATAATGTGATAGATAACACTGTGCAACAAAAATGAACATTATTTCGACTACAGAGATGAGAATAATGTTTTCTAGGGTAGTTTTATACGTAGATCATGAAAATGGCAACCGTTTTTCACAGAAGGACTCTAGTTGATGATAATTCAGCTTTTTAGCATTAGGCAATTTTTATAAATTTAATTCTTTTATTTTTTTCAGATTTTCGGAGAAAAAAAAACTATAAAATACCTATAAATATTTAATTAGATTTTTAATTAGAATACAAATTGCATTAAAATGCCAAGAGGGCAGTGTGGAAGTCACCCAGACAAATTTTGCTATATCTGTGTTGCTGTGACATTTCAGATGAATGCAAGAAACATTACACCGTTGGTACAAAAGCAGTATTACTTATATGTTGATGTCAAGATAGGAGACCAAGATAAAAGTTGAGCACCACATATCTGTTGCACAACATGTACCAATGGGCTTTCAAAACAATTTTTGGGAAAGTCAAGAAGTATGCAGTTTGGCGTTCCTATGATTTGGCGCGAACCACAAGACTACCACTCTGACTGCTATTTCTGTCTTGTAGATGTTAAAGGTAAGTGCTTTTAATTGCGTTAAAACTAGCATATATTTATCTAAATATGTTTATTTTTATTCGATACTTTAAATATAAGAAATGCTATAATGTAATTTATTTTCTCAACAGGTATAACAACGGAGAGTACTTCGTCGGTTATGTATCCGAATATAAAATCCGCCATTCGGCCTGTACCCCATTCGGCCAGCGTTCCAATACCTGCGGTGCCTGCAAATAGTGAGTAGAGGTTATTCATAGACGCTTCGGTTTATAGTACTAAAGCTGTGTTACTGCACATAGGTAATAAACTTCCGTCAATTACTGTAGCTCATTCTGCTGTTCTAAAGGAAACGTACGAAAATTTATCGTTTATATTTTATAGTATAAGAAACACTGGAGTCATTTCATGAAAAATAGAGTTCATTTTAGTTATCTATGGTAAATACTGTTCCAGAAAATGATGTTTTCTCTGTAGCAAATTCATTGTTGTACAGTGTAATTAGCCGGAGATTTTGACAATGCAGTGAAAGATCGCTAGCAAAGGAAAGACACGGCACTCGGAGTCGAGAATGTCATAATTTTCCGCTAAGAAATATTCACCCCAATATATATCCATATGATGCTATAGCAAGCACATTAAATAGAATACTAACGTAGGTCAGAAATAGCCTCTTAGTGACTTACAATTGCAAAGGCTTTAAGAAAACCTTCTACTCCTTTTCTCCCTACTCTCAAATAGATTGAGAACCGGAAAACATTGAGGTCTTGGATTCTATCTCTTTGCGGGGCAACTTGAACAAATATTGCTTTTATAGCTTCAGATCGACTCATTTGTGGTGAGTGAAATTGTTTAGACAGAAACTGTACTGAATCCCGTCAGGTAGATAATACCTGTAATTCAAACGGTACAATTTTGTCACACTCAGTGTGTGATGCCACGTGTGACTTATGTTAAGGTTACACATGACTCTAAAATGCTCAACCAGTTACACTTAAATTGAAGGACAGATAATTTAGATGATGGAACAACTGATTTCTAATTGCTGGCCTGGGCTGAAAACACAACCATCATAACAAGAAAAATAGCACCAACAAACAATATATATATAAAACCGTAATACTGAATCAATGAGAAACCTCACGAGGTCGCTCTGCATACTAGAAATAACAACCTTAAATACATTCTAAAGAAAGATATATCAAATACCAAAAAAACGTATTCTTGGTTTATTAAAATCATCTCCAACTCTAGAGGATGGCAACTGAGACCAAGTCCATATGAGAAGGGGAAAAGAGTTTCTCCAAAGTTGACATGCCACTACGTATTATTTAAAAACAAGTGTGGCGAATACGTTGCAAAATATAGCCATTAATATACAAAATACTAGATGGTCATGCCAAGAATGTCTTTAATCATTAATTTACTCCATTTGTGTTGACAAAGGGCTAAGCAACAACAACAACAACAACAACAACAAAGACAGCAACAAAATCTATATCTATAATTTCCAAAAGACAATTCATCTAGAAGGAAATGGAAATTTCTCAGAATGGGATGTACAGTTGTACGGAATAGCTATTGGTAAACCCGTCAGTCATTGCACAAGGACAGTTTTTCCAACTGTATGGTTTAGTATGGTGTACTATGTTTTTGTTCATTGTTTTAGATGCTGATATAATCTCGAGCAGACATAGATATCTTTTCAGCCCTTCTTACCAGTATGAAACGGATTATACAGGATGTAACAACGGGAGTGAGAAAGGGCTGATCTCAGTACTTGACAGGTACTTGATTTTACAGAGCGAGAAAGGGTGAAAGGCAAAGTAGACTTTAGCGAGCTTGAACACAGAACGTAGAAACCTGGAAGAAATACTGCAAGGCATTTCTCCGAAGGGCTAACGATTACAGCTGAGTAGAATGAAGCAACGTGAAATAAAGTAGCTTTCTCAAGGACACCACACACCTCCCAGCCTAGAAGTTAAAACCATGACATTATGATCATGAG
Organism: Octopus bimaculoides; assembly: GCF_001194135.2. Classification (NCBI taxonomy): domain Eukaryota; kingdom Metazoa; phylum Mollusca; class Cephalopoda; order Octopoda; family Octopodidae; genus Octopus; species Octopus bimaculoides. The sequence goes on along the minus strand of NC_068984.1, from coordinate 116,473,710 downwards.
CTGAACAGCATAACCACTAGATCATGCATCTTGACTAAGTAGCTATTGAAGACAAAAACAAAAGATACAACTTCAGTGTAGCATGGATTGATTACCGATACGTCTTTGACAGCATACTACACATTCTTAGATATTGGAGAAAATGTACATAAACAATACAGCTTAAGATATATCAAGGAGATATACCTAAGGACTGTTAGTAATCACATCGTTCAAAATGGAAAATAGTAACACTATAAAATAAAGATGGAGTAATAAAATTTTATCAAAAACTTGTGATTTTATTTTATTTTGCAGAGGAACCTCTTGGATCCCACTGATATTTTTTGTATTACGTACTCTGCTAATGTATTTGCTGAATCAAATTTTCCAAAATTACAAATGGAATGAAACATTATAAAATATGTTGTTAGTTAAGTACGGCGTAGTATTCTAATATTAGTGGGACAAAAAGGATTACAACATTACTTACCAATTGAAATAATATTTGTAATGAGAAGGAAATATTTACCGGCAATTATTTTCACTATAGTGTAAAGGGAGAGAACATTCGAAATTCAAACGATTAAAATTTAAAACCAGTTGAAGCAAGTTGAATCTTTGCAAGGAATGATGACAACACTGGGAGTATTTCGTGCTTATTAAACATTGTCACGGAAGGATAGTCAACCAGCGCTTAGAATGAATTAAGATGATGTAATTAGTGCGTGACAATTATTCACTTATAAAGCAACGACATTAGAAATATCTCAGGGATGGCTCCTGCGTGGAGGACATGTAATTAAGTGCAGGTTAACATACTTAATGTAGTGAACTAAAACAAAATTCTAACTAACGACAAGAAAAAGCCATTAGCATTAATGACAATTCTTTGTCAAGAAAAGCAAAGGAGATGACTTCGAAATTAAATTTGAATAAAAATGAATTGTATGATATCTTTATTCATTATCAAACTAACTGAATGCCTTTTCTTCACGAAAAACTCATTCTTATTCTTTAATCACAAAGGTCGTTATTTCGTCTTCAAACAACGGAAACGAACTGTTTTTGAAGAAAACAATTTAATTTCTAATGGTGCAGACCACGGAATATATATCCCGTTAGTTACGATACATCTCACCAAATTTATGACATAACTCGCGAATATCAGCAACATAAGGTCTGTTTAATTGACAAAGTTTTATTTAGTTCAAAGCACTGAACTAAAAGTAATTCATAGATTTGGAAAACGCACAGAGGAAAACATTCCTGCATAACTGGCCCATTGAATGGCCTACACGTTTTCAGAGAAGCGTAACTGTACGCAACATTTTATGCCAGTACACCGGTCGTCTTTAATTTCGTACATCTTCACCCCCTTTGTGTCTAATTGATAACTCAGTACATTACACTGGTCACAATACAGAGTATTCTATAAATATATTAAATGGAAAATATCTTACATTTAAAATTATTAAGTGATGCAACTCTCTTGAAACAGCTTCGTGGGTCGGAAGCATGCTATGAATATCGATGATATATTTATGAGAACGTGCATTTTCTAGTGTAATATAAATTTGTCGCTTTTGCCGGATCTTCACAAATTTCCATGAATTCAAATGAAGATTTTCTAACATTTGGCAATTTTCTTTAAAGCTATTTCCTTATAACGTTTTAAAAAATATTTTTACGTTTTACCATTTTACCTCTTCAATAGAGTGCCAAGTTAATACATCTATGGCATCATGGCAACATATTATGGCGTACAACATTACAAACCAGTGGCTTTCTGTTTTTAATGCAATGAAATTATTCCTACATCGAAACGTTTCGTTCTTCAATGTAATATGAATATGCCTGCCAATACTAATTAACTTTATTCCACTGAACACTCTAACTCTTTGCATATATTTACTGAATATAATTCTCTATATCTGCGCCGTGACTATCTTTTAATTCCCGCTAAGTACAATGGCTTTATATCATTTCCAGGCTGCAAGCCATATATTGCAGTTTTTCACATCATATTTCTTGAGCACATTTCTCTTTATAACTTTTCTTACGCCTGAAATTTTCAGCTAAATTTGTAAATACAAAACTTATGCAAGCTGTGGTCACAGGTTTTCCATTCTGAATCTTGCAGGTGTGAATAAACGTTATTTTAGATCGTAGGTTTGATCATTCAGTAGCTTTTTAATCATCAAACATCTTGCGTTTTCAAAATATTTTGTTATTCAATCTCAACTTGGGACCAATCTATTGCATTTAAAATAATCCAGAGTAAAGTCAGTTATCCTGAATCGCATTCTTTCCACTTTATAGTAAATTTAAATGAAAGATGAAATGGGTTAAGTTTATAATAAAAGAAACGGGAACAATTTATTGTCTCATGGCACATACTTTTAGACTGTGTAGAAAAAATATATGTTCTACGTTCTATGGTTCACATATTTTATGTAGTCAAAAATATTTCTAAAGTTTCCAGACCAGAAAATAGATGGGAAATTGATTTCTTCAGATAATTATATTAATCGACTGCTATAGTGGATTTAGCGTAAAAAGTAAACAGAAAATGGTTGATATTTGACATGCTGCCAATATATATGCGTTTTATTTGACTTGGATACTGAGGTCTCATCACTCTCATCTATGTCCTCTTGAATGCATTAATAGTAACGTGTATAATTGATAATCTGCTCTCACACAAAAAAGAAACCAAAACAAGAGATATTTGGACTAGCGTGTAGGAATTTCAGGTAATATAATTTAATTCTCTCGAAAAGTATTTGACCTCGAAGAACAACGCAAAATGGAACAATCTGTTCTTACATTCCCAGGGCAAGGTTAGAAGAGATCAAAACATTATAATTCTCAATATTGTCCAATGCCGTTAAGCATTTTTAGATCATAGAAATGATTATTATTATTATCGACACTGGGATGGAAGTCACTTGCTACATTCAGTATTTCTGTACTTGGTGATTCGTGATGAAGAATTCAGTGTTGTATGAGAATATAATTACTCAAGACGGAAGCTTAAGGCGATCTCTTACCGTGTTTATCTATTTTAATGAAGATGGATATAGTAATTGAAACGATGGTCATGTTCTCAGAGAACTTTCGCAAAACGTTTTCATTGTGAAGTCCTGCTAGGAAAGACCTACTATCAAAATCAATCTAGTCGACATCATCCTATATTCTTTTATCAGGTTCGAAAGCATATGTCGATCCCCATTCTAAAAATGTTAGACTTTGATAAGAGGGAGATCTGGCTACTTTTCTAGAAAGTTAAACAAACTTCTTATAGTTTCTTTGATTCACCAGTAAAGCGTTGTTATATATGACGAAATTGCTGTGATTTAGTAATTAAATCCTCAGCGATTTTGAATCACTGACTGAAGAGAAATGAAACGAGGTTAAATAACCCTGATTTTCAACATTAAGTTAGATCATTATATTTAAATATAATTCACATTTTCACACGTTCATATGTCATATAACAGTAATAGCCATTCAAGTGAACAATTATATTAACATTTTGCCTCAATTCAAATTGTATTCAAACAATTGTCTAAAAGATTTCTGTTCAAAATATTCAAGTTAAATATAACAGCAGGATAGCAATTATATTCTAGTTGAAATATTTATTAACTTGTATGTAACTGATATGAGTTATTTCCTCTAGTTTTAACTTCCTGCTGGGATCTTGTCTATAAAACAGACGGCTGTGCTGATTGGATAAATAATCATTGCAAAACCATACAATAGGAATTATTTTATTAATATTATATATACATATATATATATATGGAGAGATAAATAGATAGATAGACAGACAGACAGATAGTCAGACAAACGGATAGATAGATAGATAGATAGATAGATAGATAGATAGATAGATAGATAGATATGTATATATATATAT
>NC_068984.1:116462728-116469691 GCF_001194135.2 Octopus bimaculoides | reverse complement strand
AACCATACAATAGGAATTATTTTATTAATATTATATATACATATATATATATATGCGTGTGTGAAAGGGGGCGGTAATAAACTTTTCAGGATTTCAGAGATTGGGGAGACGAAAACGGTATTAGACTGAAAACCTTCCCAGATGCTTGCAACGAATTATGCTCCGTTACTGTACTCAGAGGTTATGTGGTCTTGGATGATGAATTAAGCCTATAATTCAAGAAGAACAATTACCTCGATTAACTTCCACCCAATTTTTATAAAACAAATTTCACATACAAAATGCTTTAGTCGATACTGAGTGATATAGAATAGCAGCTTGAGGTGCTGCGCAATGGGATTAAACTCAAACCACGTAGAACAGCCAACCATGCTTGTTCAAACCACTTTGAACAGTCAACCATGCTTGTGATAATGTTTGCCATGAGGAAATTATTTTTAAGATACAATCTTAAAATAAAAATAGTTTTCAAACCACCTGCCCTTAGCGAGTGTTTTTTAACAAAATTTTACTAGAAATTGACTGTCGAATGTATCAAGAGTTCGGCCCTTTTGAGATGAGGTAATATAAAGATTGTAAATTATTGGATTTTGATATAGCTGAGGTAAAGTAAGGCAGCGAGCTGGTAAAATCGTTAGTACGCCAGGGCAAAATGCTTAGTTCAAATGTCGAGTTCAACTTTGCCATCCATCCAGTTAAGTACCAGGGTCGATGTAATTGACTTGCCCCGTCCCTCGAAACTGCTAGCCTTGTGCCGAAGTCTAAAACCAGTATAGCTGAGTTAAGGTAACATCAATTCACTTCCTATAAAAAAGACGCTACACACAGATTCAAAACAATTAAATCATGTATTGATAGATTGTCGAAGCTTACTAAAATTCAATACTCTGAGTTTGATTTACAACTGCTGTACTCTAACAGTGTACACCTAGGTAAAAGCAATGGACTTTCATATAACTGACTGAAATGATTTGGAGATATACTGTAAATGAAGTAAGTGTACGTCGTTCGCTAAAAAAAAAAAACAGAAGAAAAAAAACATTCACGAGATGTTGAATAATCTAGAATGATGGGGATCTTATTTGCTAAAATCAAACACAAAATCTAAAATTTATAAGCAATCAATAATGGCAATTTAATGGTTCGTAATACCATCAAATCACTATTATTATTGCATCGATATTTACACAAGTTTTATTCTTGAACACATTCAAACAAACCGCTAGATTGAACCAACTTATTGTACGCATACTTGTGTGTGTGTGTGTGTGTGTGTGTGTGTATGTGTGTGTGTGTGTGTGTATGTGTGTTTCTGTGTGCTTGTGCTTGCGTATTAATGTTTGTTTCTGCATGCATTGCTGCCAGAACACAACCTACAGCTTTTAACCCCTAGATTTTTTTTTTCCACTAACCTCGGGGTAAAAGTTTTCATGAAAGAATCAACAAACATTTTCAGCATTTATGTGTTTATGGCTATAGAAAAACAGAATCGCATAAAAATACACACACAATATAAGCTTGTGTGCATTCTTAAGTGCTAACATTAATTTTATGAATACACCTATATACAAGGTTTATAAATCCAAATATACATGCATATATACATACATACATACATACATACACACATACACACACATATATATATATATACATATATATATACATATATACATACCTACTTATATACATATGTATACATAAATAATACATATAAAAATTACATTGATACATGCATCCATACATATATAATACATACATACATACATATATACATACATGCATGTATATATGTACAAACGTATGTATGTATTCATTCTATATGAAAAGTAAGTTTCCTCCATTGTGTCGTTATTTAGAAGCATTTTCCCCGAGGCAGTAGCTAAATAGGTGTTGAATCATAACTTTCTCTTAATGATAGGAAATATCTATTCTAATCAAAGCGTTAGAATTTAATATCACCAAAATGTACTTTGGAAAAGAGTTGATGTTAAAAGCCAAAAGATAGAAAATGTGTTATATAGATAAAAGCTATGATCGATCTCTTGTTTGTTCAATATTCAAAGTTTCATACTCAAAATGATAATTAGATAAAGGACATTGCGATGATAAGCTTGGGGCATCATTCGCAAGCACTATTGAAAACTTAATCTCCGAAGGAAAAGATTAACTACCACTTGAAAACGACTGGGCATTTCAAGCGCACTTAAAAGATTTTTAAAGAGTCGAAGAAAACCATTATAAATATGGCGGGTCAGGAGCAGGATAGATTTGATGTTTCTTGCTCAATTGATCGATATCATCGATCCTTATCTATAGAATAACCACATCAAAATTCAGTTTTTCTTCCTGTCTCTCATTCGTTTTATCTCTCCCGCTCACAGTCTATCTTTCTCCTTTTCTCTCCATAGCCCACTTAAGTATATTTTCTCTCTAAAGAAATAAAAATAAAACACGTGAGTTTGTTTATGAGGTACTTAAGTACACTATCTTACGCACGTGTCATTAACATAAAGTGATTATTAGTCACACCATATAAACTGTATTTTTAAGATTTAATGCCAGAGTAAATCGTCTGAGACAGTGCAAGTTAATATCTTGAAACAATCTCGCACATTTTGTTTATATTTCCTTTTATCTATGTTGATCATAACAAGAACATGAAATACTGGCTTTACTATACATGCTACAGCAACGTACGACTGTAATTGGTTCTAAGACTTGCAACTTAACTCGGAAAACGGTATAACACGTAAAATGTTTATCAGCCTATATCTGTTTTAATAAATGGTTTGTGATTATTTCGACATGTATTTTACTTGATTTTCCACTTCAGGATTAGCTTTCAGTTTTTTAAAACTTTTATGTTTTTAATGTTTGCTGAGACCGACGTAAAGTCGGATAAATCGATGAAAGTTGAGGGGTTTTTTCCCCCTCATTAATTTCTTAAAAAACCCATCTAACTCAAGACGGCCTAAGATGATGTACGCCTGCATATTGCGAGCTGGCGTGTAGAAATTATATATATTTATTACGTTTAATGGAATTGTGTACAGTTTTGGAGCACGAAGTAACGTAGTGTGAAGGTACATGGTTAGGGATTAGGATGTTTCGCTCACAATCGTAAAATTGTGGTTTCGATTACGGGATTGTGTTGTGTGTTCTTGTTGAATTCGTGAGCAAAACATTTTATGTCAAGCATCTCCAGTTCACTCAGCTCTATACGAGTTTCGTCAATAGCTGCGAGCTTAACCCTGAGAGGGACCGGGGTCCCGTTTACCGGGCACGGTTGTAATTTCAATTAAATAATCACCATGGAAACCGGATTAAGTTCCAGCATTATGAGTCCTAGGCCTCATGACATACCTAAGATTATGTCTAAATAACATAGTAAATAAGTTATATTGAGAAAAATGGCTATCATGTTAGTATGCCGTCTCTCTTCGATGAATGTGTCACATCACATACTCGACCAGTTCAACTAAATTTAAAAAAGAAATTAACGGTGAGAAAAACCTTAACTTAAGTCGATTTGTCCGACATTACGTCGGTTTCAGCGAACATAACACATATAAGTTTAAAAAACATGTAAAGTGGAAAGCCAAATAAAATACAGTTGAAAATACGTACAAGCTATTTATAAAAACAGATGTATGCTAACCATAGGCAATTATTGAAATCATTTGTGAGCATTGTAACCCGTGAAGCTAAAATATCCTTTCATTCTGCTCCTTAATACACATATATTCTTTATTACTTTTAATAGATACATTTTCACAGACACACACTCATACAGACACACGCACACAAACACACACATACACCTTTAAGCATATGATATATTAGCTTACACACGCGCAAACCACACATATATGTAATCTGTGTGGAGTAGATGGAACAAGGACAACTGAAGAAGGGAAATATTCTTTATGTTGCATGACTCGTTTCTGTTTGTTTTTTTCGTTGTTCGAAAAAAGTTCGTTTTCTGTCTTCATCTTTATGTTTTCGTTTCTCGTTGTGTTTAACGTTTTTTTGTGATGTCCTGTACCCATATATGCATGTATGTATACATATAGATGTAGGTATGTACATATATGTATGGATATATGCATATATTTATATATTATTTATGTTATTATATATATATATATATATATATACATATAGTATGTATATCTACATATACATACACATGACACACACATACGTATATATACGACATATCAACCTATTATAACACAGAAGACATTTTGGCTATAACAGCAACATGTGTACATGTATATAGCCTATTGGAACTCAAAGCTTTGTTTTCACTGCAGTATGATATATGATTTTGCAGGAATACTAGCATCTTTTCAAAACCACATGCATCCGTCATGCATGAGCCAACACTCACACACTGTATAGGAGAATCTTTTATATTACAGTAACCACAAGGAAACAAATTTACGGAGGTATACTTGGTATCGTCTTACCAGGAAGGATACAAACTATGCAAACTTTCAAATGTCGAGTGCCAAAACGCCTATACCTTGATGTCCTGAGAATGCTCTGAAATTTTGAATGACCACTTGGATCCCACTATGTAATTATATGTCCTTTCTCATTATTTTTTGTGTACTCATATATATGCAGAACAAAACAAAAAATGGAGAAAGTTTATAAAGATAATTAAGAATATAAATGGTAGAAAGTAATATAAAATCTCAAAAAGAGAATTTATACAAAAATGAAATGAGATACTTGAAAGCATGTCCATTTTACAGAATACAAATTTACATTTAGCTGTACTTGGGATTACAAAAATTAGGAACCAATGGGTTTACTTTGGAGTCCTCGTCCATCTCTGTTGCAAGTGAGTGAGTCGAAGTTGTTGACTGGTTCACTTATCTCAGTAGTGAGATTCATAGCAGCATTAGTTGCGTGTCTGAAATCCTAAAACGACTTGGACGAACCGGTGCAGTTGTGAACTCATTGAGCCAGGGTGTTTGGAACTGTCGATACCTGAACAGCAGGACAACGGTTCAGGTACTTAGGTCTCTGGCCCTTCCTCTCCTGTTCTATAGTTGTGAAACTTGGACACTCTCCAGGGCCCTTAGGAACAGCCTGTACACCTTTGGTACCAGGATGCTTCTCGGGATTATGGGTTACCATTGGTCAGATCTTTTATCTGATCAACGACTCTACTGAGAAAGTGGGATGCGTCCTGTTACTTTTTTGAGCGCCAACTCAAACTGTCTGGCCATGTTGCTCGATTTTCTAAGTTAGAGCCTGCTTACCACATTCTCTTAACTGATAATCAGACTAGGTTGACGGCTCGTGTAGGTCAACCTCATACCATATGGTCGCGGCAGATGAGGAGATATCTCGCGGATATGGGGACTGGCTAGGACTCTGCTCAACGGCCTGCTCGGGAGGACTCGGGATTATACCGACAAATGGGGAATGCAACAATAAGATACAATAACACATTCCCCCCACACACCTGACAAGAGGTTATTAGACCCAAACGCATCTTTGTAAAATAAAAAGAATAAATAGATAAAACATTCTAATCGGGTGAAGATAATCGCGGAATTATTTTAAAGTAATCAAAGAAAACATTGAAATACAGAAATACAAAACAAATATTTTAAAATTATATTAATAATATTTGAATTCCTTACTGTCAGTGAAATCTAATCGAGCATTTGAATGGACGGGTATGAATTTAGATTTTCTCTTGACTGGTAGAATACATACTAGCATATGAGTTGCAGTAAAAAATTAGTTTGAGAAAATCTCATAGTAGCTGACACTTATACTATTGATTGGCTACGGAGATCAGGAAGGGGAATCCTCTCTGAGGAGTGATTAATTAACAAATCGGGAAACGGTTTGTCAGGAGACGTTTCTCTCATTTTCCGTCCATCTATTATATAAAAGCAATGATTACATTTTACACAGCTCTCCACGACAGCTAATCACTTTCGAAACTTAAACCAAAAATATATTTCAGCACTTGTGATTCGAGGTGTATTGTGCAACAACATATCTCGTTTATTTGATCGTACTCAGTTTGGTCATCCACTAATGAGAATTAAATTCTTTTTTAACTCGATTTAAGTTTTCATTCTTCCTATGTACGGAAAAAAATGGATAATCCCAGGAAACTTCTTAGATGGATTGGAACATTTAAACATCATCTTCAAAATTTGTCGTTGGGTTTGAATCAAAATAATCAATGGTATAATAATGAAAGTTGAGCAGAACAATGAAAAGTAAAAATATACTTGTTCATTATAAACCTACAATGAGATATCTGAAATGGAGCTCTTTAGCGATACAAAAAGAAACCCACAATATTTGTTCGTTAATTAGATTTGTAACTTCAATAAAGCTCAATTTCGAGCTGGCACGTAGCATTGATTTCGTATTTGAGATTGTACATCTCCATCAAGTGTATAGATAGCTCTGTTCTGTGGACGATCAAGGAATATTTTAGTAGAACATTCTCAACCACTTGATTATGTCGATCTCAATATTTGTATGTATATATGTGTGCAAGCTTGCATGTGTGTGTGTCTGTGTGTGTACGATATATATATATATATATATATATATATATATATATATGTGTGTGTGTGTGTGTGTGTGTGTGTGTGTGTGTGTGTGTGTGTTTGTACGTATATATACATATAGGTATGTATCTGTATATACATGTTTATTATATATCCATATATCTATATCTATATATATACATATTATGCATATATAAAATACGTACATATAAATATGTGTGTGTATAGATAGATAGAGTGATTGGTTGATCGATACACCCGTGCGCGCGCACACACGCACCTATCTATCTATCTATCTATCTATCTATCTATCTATCTATCTATCTATCATCTGTTTGTCTGATTGTCTGTCTCTGTCTCTCTTTCTCTCTTTCTCTCTCTGTCTATTTATCTCTCCATATAT
>NC_068984.1:116462250-116462718 GCF_001194135.2 Octopus bimaculoides | reverse complement strand
TATATATATATATATATATATATATATATATATATATATGTTTAAATGCATGCATGCATGCATACATACATACATACATACCTACTTACATACGTATGAATCAAATGAATTATGTTAGAGAGCCACAGTACTCTACTAGTGGCTGGAAGAATAATGGTGGAGCTTGTAGGTGTTGGTGATCAATGCTGACCAAGTAAGCCTATGATCAAAGCCATCTTAATCCCAATACTCCAGTCACTTGGGCTTATCCATTTCTACTTTATCTAATGTTTGTTCCAATACATGTATTCGGTGACAGATGTGTTATCCGAGGGAGATTTGTATCCCACTTCTATCAGATCAAGCGCCCGCATAGAGGCCCGCTTCGTAGGCTAGAACCGTGTTCGTGATGGTGAATGGAGATAATAGAAGTTGCAACAGTAGTGGTGGTGGTGGTCGTGGTGGTGGTCGTGGTTTGGTGGTGGTGGT
>NC_068984.1:116457021-116461247 GCF_001194135.2 Octopus bimaculoides | reverse complement strand
GGTAGTAGTAGTAGTAGTAGTAGTAGGAGTAGTAGTAGTAGTAGTAGTGGCGGCAGCAGCAGCAGTATTGGCAGCAGTGTTTGCAATGGTGGTGGTGGTGGTGGTGGTGGTGGTACGGTAGTGCTAGAGGTGAAAGCTCCTTTGATCAAGATAATGGCGTTTATTAATTATAATGGTTTGATGAAAAGCGTTGGAAAAAGAAGCAAATGCCAAAACAAAACAAATAAAAAACAAAAAAAAATATCGACAATACAATGAGAATGAAACCAATGGTGACCAAAAGAAGTGACAGAAGAGAACGAACATGGTGGTTTAATAGGCTATTCTCAACTATGATTTAGTTAATGATTATAGATGCAAAACACTGAACACAGCAATTAAATATAATGCCACTCTGGGAAAATTTTATAAAGCTCAATATCTATAAATGGAACACCAAATTCGTATCCGGCCCCGAAATGAATAAATATATAAGTTAATTAATTAATAAATGGAAACAATGATATTAAAAATACATCAGTTATAATAATATCAATGATAATAATGATTTCTTTTATAAAAAGAATAATAATATTAATAATAATAACAATAATAATAATAATAATAATAATAATAATGATAATAATAATAATAATAATAATAATAATGATAAAAACAATAATAATAACAATAATAGTGATTGGAAATATTGGAAATGGATAAATTGATGGAGAAAGAAATGACATGCCATATTATTATTATTTTTATTATTATTATTATTATTATTATTACTACTACTACTACTACTACTACTACTACTACTACTACTACTACTACTACTACTATTATTATCATTATTATTATTATTATTATTATCATCATCATCATCATTATTATTATTATTATTAATATTATTATCATCATCATCATCATCATCATCATCATCATCATCGTCATCATTATCATTATTATTATTATTATTATAACAATGGTTTCAAATTTTGGCACAAGGCCAGCAATTTCAGCGGAACCGGGTGAGTCGATTACAACGATTCCAGTGCTCAACTGGTACTTATTTTATCGACCCCGAAAGGACGAAGGGCAAAGTTGATCTCGACGGAATTTGAAGGTGGAACGTAACGAAGGACGAAATGTCGGTAAGCTTTTTACCCCGCGTGCAAACGATTCTACCACCACGCCACCCTTTATATTAATAATAGTAATGATTTCTTTTATACCAACAACAACAACAACAACAACAATAATAATAATAATAAAGGTATAGAATTACCTAATAGAGAACTAATTGAACAAATTGAAAAGGAAAGCTGCAAATACTTTGGCATACGAGATAATGGAGAAGGAAATAAAAGAGCAACTGAAGAGGGAATATTTCCAAAGAATAAGATTGGTGTTGCGCTCAAAATTAACCGGATGGAATAAAATTAAGTCAGATAATAGATGTGTGATACTGAAGCATCACTTCAGTAAGGAGATGGAATCAGAAAATGGCAAAAGAAAGAACTGCAAAAATAGATACGAAGACAAGAAGAATGTTGATAGTGCACAGAGCAGAGCCTTCCACCATAAGAGTGACACCGGCGTCATTAACACTGATAATTGTGTTAAGAAAGAAAAGCTTAAAAAGGAAAAGAAGACAAAAACAGAAAAGAAAGAAACAGCATGGTAGGAGAAAAATGTACGGTCAGTTTGCAAGAGACACGAACACCAAGACAAATACTGAAGGCTGGTAGCTATAGATGAGGAGAAGTGACTTGAAGATAGAGACAGAAGCATTCATGCACAGCTCAAGAACAAGCGTTAAGGACCAGCTATGTGAAGTGCAGAATCGACAGCACTACCGACAGCGACAAATGCAGAATGCTCGGTGAGAGAGGTGAAAGGGCATGGCACATCGTTAGCGAATGCCCGAATTTGGCAAAACGCGAATACAAAAGACGACATGGCAACGTGGTAAGAATGATCAATCGGGAGCGTTATGAAAATCAACACCTACAAAGGGCAAAGACGTGGTATGAGTAAACCCCCAGAAGGAGTCACTGAGAATGAACATTGCAAAATCCTGTGAGATGCAATGATTCAGTGCGATTACCTGGCCAGGCATCGGAAACCGTACATCCGTACGTTGTTGTGAAAAAGAAAAAGAAAGAACATGCATGATAATCAACATAGAATGTCCCGATGACAACAGGATATAAGAGAAAGAAGGAAAAAACTAGTGTCCGACGTAGGATGTGGGCTGCTAAGAACAGCTCACATCCTACGCCAGACACTATCAATTCAATAATATAACGCAAACAAAACAATCCACAAACACAAGACACATTATATAGCAAATATTCAATAAAATAAACAATCACGTACTGGCATTTACCCAACGCATTACACACACAACACACAATACAAACACTAGTACAACAAAAGACTGCACCAGACCCAACAAAAAAGGAACTGACGCAATACAATACCGGGAAGAGTTTGCACACATACCAACAACACGGAGGTGCAGCAGTTCTGCAGAAGAAATTTGTCTGAAACTTCCAAATGATTGATAATAATGATGGTTTCAAATTTTGGGATAGGAGATAAATCGATTACATCGACCCCAGTACTCAACTGATACTTTTTTATCGACTCCGAAAGGACAATAGGATGAAAGGCAATATCGTGCGGATTTTGAGCTCAGAACATAAACAGACGCAATGCTGCTAAGCATTTTACCCGTCATACTAACGGTTCAGACATTTTGCTGCCTTGATAATAATAATCTTTTCAACTGTAAGCACAGAATCAGAAATTTTAGGGGAGGGAGCTAGTCGATTACTTCTACTCCAGAGATCTGAAATGACGCTTTGGTTAGTCACAGATTTCCGGTTGCTACTCTCAGAATGCCGTGCGCAAATGAGACTAGTATGTTGAACACACCATTGTTGTAAACGAGGAGAAATCATTCTCACAAGAGATACACTACAGCGTCCAGTTTATCTAGCGTCTGAACCTGCCTAGATGTGCGAAGAATAAATATGCAAACATTCATTACAGATTACGCTGTAGACGTGCAAACAACGATGTATATATGTATATGTATGTGTGTGTATAATATGTATATATACATGCATGTATATATATATATATATATATATATATATATATATATATATATATATATATATATATACGTATGTACTTAATACAAACACACACACATATATGTACATATACACTGTACACTGTATAGACGTATATACATACACAAGCATATATACACAGATATATAAATCTTATAGATACACACATGCGCACATATACGTAGAGAGGAAGAAGTTATGGAAGAGAGAGCAGGAGAGAGCAGGAGAGAAAAAAGAAAGGATGTGAGAGAAAAAGAGAGAAGTGAAGAGAGGGGGGAGAGAGGAGGAGAGAGGTAGACTAATCCTGATCGACATGCACACATGCATTTAAACCTTACCAAATACTTAGAAATCTCCAATTCTCATCATAGTAAAAGAAAGATCCCAGATTTGCCACATCTTGAAACACACGAATCTCAAAGCGTGTATGTAATTTTTTTCTCGATATCTTTACCAATGCAATTTTGCATTATTTCATTTATATCAATTGCAAATGGAAGGAATGATGGACGTGTCGTAATTATTTCTATTCAACGGCAAAGACAGTTCTTTATTATCACAGCATTCTCGATCCCTTACTATTGCTACATCAATTATTTCGTACGATTACTATTTTTGTCAGAGCAATAATTTCCGTTAAGTTGTGTGTGTGTGTGAGAGAGAGAGAGAGAGGGAGAGAGATTGTGCGTGCCTGTGTGCGAGCGTGTATTTCAGCTTCTTCTATAGTAGCTAATTTTTTGTATCGTTACTTTTTTTCTCGCAGGAGTGAAGATCTGCAAGGCTTTCAAGAATGTTGCATTAAAAAATATTAGAATTGACTGACTAATGTAGGTTTCTAACTTAATCTGTTGTGTGTCTATAAAGGTGTTCACATACTGATGCTATGTGGTGTAATATCTTAGGAAATTATCCACACAGGCAATATCTATTATCATTAATAAAACATTTATGAATATTCCATTCTGTGTATTTACTCGTGTTACTTGTTTTCCAGGGGAAATGTTACTGTATCTATGCAAAATGTTCTACCTAGATAAGCGAAATGTGTTTGTGTGTGTGTGTGTGTGTGTGTGTGTGTGTGTGTGTGTGTGTGTGTGT
>NC_068984.1:116434386-116456857 GCF_001194135.2 Octopus bimaculoides | reverse complement strand
TCATCATCATCATCATCATCATCATCATTAAAGGCGCTTAGCACCTGGAGTGTCGGCAAGCTCTCACAGACCTATGCCAGTGGGGTAATGTGGCCACTGGAAGTTCCACATTGGGGGATCTATAGTGGATTAGTGGCGAGTAAGAGTGGCAACATCATCTGGGCGTCGGGGGGAGAGCAATAAGCTGGTCTTTTCCAAAGAACCTTCAGGCCAGGCCTGTGGACAATTTCCAGATGCCCATAGTCTGGCAATGCTACTGAGAGGCTCTGCTAGTTTCAGGACAAGTTCTACAAGCACGGAAGTGCTGTCAAGCGAACTTCTTCAAGGTGCGCGCAGAACAGCGATGAAACCGTTTTGCATGTCCGGGCCGCGAAATTTTTTTCCCACGAGTGTTCTGGAGCTCATTTGCATACAGCCAATCAGAGCTTACCTTGACCTTGTCAAGTTAACAAACACATTCTACCAAGTAAACTCAAGACGAAGAACGGTGTAAGTCGACCGATGCCCCAAATATGCCTGATTTTAGGAGATAATTAATTAGATAAATTTGCATCTATATCTATTATCGGATTTTGTTAGGGCCCAATATAGTAAAGATGTGGATGGGAAAAATGTGGGTAGAGGGTGATGTGCTAGCAATCCTCTCCCCTTACTGTTTTAGAAGGTAAACAACGACAACACAAATAACTACGCAGAAGCAGCCATAGTTGAAACAGGAACAAGAACAACAAGCATTATCAACAGAGAAAAGATGCATGATCCTTCCTTACCCAAATGACCTTATCTTATCGCCCATGACTTGCGCTCATCAATTAGTCTAATAGCTCAGCTCTGATTGGCTGCATGTAAACGAGTTCATAAATGGGGTCCGGAACTCTCGTGGGAAAAAAATCGCATCCGGGCCCAGCTGACTTGTGGAGTTTTGTCGAGTAGCTCTTGACGCGTGTGTGGTGGATGCAGTTATCAGCCGAGTCCATTGTGAGGGTGGAAAGGTCTAACTACTAGGCCTTCAAAGCTGAGGTATAGTTTAAAAATAAAACATGCACTCTTGAACATACGGATAGATTTTGTAAAAAATGGCACAACATAAAACAACGAAAGCAATTGAGGAGGAGCAATTTGTTCAAAACAGCAACGAAATCCCTCTCTAAGTAAATAACGAAGTAACTGATAGAGCATGAAGAACCGTCCGTTGAAAATAAAATAAAAATAATTTATCGAAAAAATTATGCAGCTAGGGTACCAATTATTATCGTTATAAATGTCAGTGAGATGGTAGAATCGTAAGGGCATCGGAGAAAGTGTTCTTTGTTATTTGTTCCGGCTTTTTAAGGTATGAGTATAAGTATCGCACCGAGGTTAACTTTGCTTTTCCATCTATTTTTACTCAATAAAATGCCCAGTAAAAGTACTCGTCAAATATCGATTAACATCACCGCTTCAAAAATTCCTGCCTTGGTGTCTAAATGCGAAACTGTTACATTATCGAATGGTGATTCTGTAGGAAATATGCATCACATTAATTCATTGGATGATGAATGTGCTGGCAGAATCGTTAGAACATCGGACAAAATGCTAAGCAGCATTTCTTTCAAATTTACGTTCGGAGTTCAAATTTGGCTGAGGTCGGGTGTGTCTTCCTTGCGGGATGTATAAAATAAAGACCTGTTGAGCACTGGGGTCGAGGTAATCAATTAGCCCATTCCCTAAAATTTCAGTCCTTATATCTACAGCAGAAAGGAATTTGTTGTGCGTGTGTGTGTGTGTGTGCTTGGCTGAGAATGTACAATGTGTATTGTGATACTGAATTGGAAATGTGCAGGATGTGAGTTGCAGGGTTGTACTTAAAATTAATATTTTTGGACAGTATATAGATTTGCGAGTTATTAATATTATTGGCTCTTGCTAGAAATCATTATTACCAATACTGTTAGTTATAATTGCTATTAAATTTGCCGTTGTTGTTGTAGCGAACTATTTGAAGAACTAACAATTATTCACATTACTATAGCTATTGCTTGAATAATTGACAAAATGAAATGCTTTATATATAAGTAGATATAATAAAGGAAGCAACAGTAATAACAACAATCTCTCTCTCTCTCTCTCTCTCTCTCTCTCTCTCTCTCTCTCTCTCTCTCTCACGTACACTCACGCACTCATATTTACACACAAACACAGACACACAGAAAACAAAATAACATTCATTTCAACAAAGTTCAGCCATCTTACATTTAATAAATGAGCTCCACTTAGCAGAAAAGCAATTACGTTTTTCGTAATTCTAAATTTAATTTCAAATTAGTTTTTGAACAATTTCAAAATCAACTCCATATTCACTAATACAAACATCATAAAATATATATTCTCGATGTTCAAATATATTTCTAAATCAATGATGGTTTTCATTTATTTCTATATTTATATATTATGCAATATGTTTAACTAAAGATACGAGACAATAATAATTACGCCACACAAAAGATTGAATTCATATACTTATGAATTCATATGTATTCAGCTTTGACTAGTGAACGCATGTTTGACAACCGGAATATCGCAATTACTGAAAGCATTTGTGTCCATTCAGCACATTCGAGGCAGCTGGTGTTATTTGTTGTATGGTGGACGTTTATCATTAAACATTGTATTAACAACGAAATTCTATCAGCTTTTGGCAGCAATATAAAGGAGTTGCCACACAGCATAGAGAACTAGTGATGTGCCGTTGTACAAAATATATTGGGATTCACTCTATCTTTCCTCATCTACAATAATACATTTTATCTTGCCAGGAGTGAGTCGCGTTGCCACTGATTAAAAGTTTTGTTATATCTCTCAACTAGGATATTTCATAACTGATGTGACAATTGTAATTTTCAACTATTTATATGATAGCTGCTTTGATAATTCCTCACCTTATGTTACCCATTTAGTTCTGAGTGTTTATCAAGTAATTCCACTAGTTTGGTTTCTCGGGCTCAAAATAATTTCTATGTTATTTCCCAATTAAATCATATCACTTTAATCTTCTTCCTTCCGATCCTCTGCTGCATCAACATAATGTATCTTTATTCAAGCGTTAAGGCAACAACATAGGTGTAGAAAATAGACGATGTTTTAGTTCAATCCCTCTACAATCTGATGATTAAAGCTCGAATAGGCAAACATTTGTATTCATTTCCAACACTACTCCTACCCAAAGTTTTTTTCATTTGTACTACTTGATTATGGCATTTAATTGTATCACCTATCCAATTGGCATTATTATTACCTGTAAAAAAAGAGGTAATATAAAAGGAGAAAGGGCTCTATACCCCTTTCTTATTTTCTGACCAGGCTCCCGTGGCTTTTATGGGTTTTTCCAGGTGTAATCTTTCGAAGCGCCTCCCCCTATTGGGAGTTTTATTTGTTATATCTTTCTCTGTTTTACTCACTGTTTACACGAACGTTTTCTTTTCGGACAAAACCCTTTGTAACCTTCGTCCTGTCTTTGTCCTTACATGGTTTTGATTTATATTAGCCCTTGTAGCCAATAAAACCAGAATTAATAATAATAATAATAATAATAATAATAATAATAATAATTATTATTATTATTATTATTATTATTATTATTATTATTACTATTACTATAATTATTATTATTATGACCACCATACTGTGAAGTCACGGAAATTTCGTACTCCGTAAGTTGAAAAGTGTTTGTAAACGTTTCGGCCTTCTAAAGCCCCGTCTTTTCCTTTCTATTGTTATCATTACATTTCTGAGATTGTCTGGACTGCGCAGATAATACTGCAGGGGGTGCGCTTCAATAATTTTAAAATTTAACTGCTTTCGACGAAAACAAATATTTTGCAATTATCTGAGATGACTGATAAAGAAGCCATCATAATGCTCGACAAAGGAACGCGCTCCTGGTCGGGTAAAATCGAGAACGGGGAAAGAATTGAGAATATGAATATCCAATGGCCTAAACTTAATGACGTCACCGAGGCGAAAAATGTTTTGTCTCTCAGTAATGTCAAAATTTTCGTTCTCGTCAACGAGAACAACAATCTCAACAGAAGCAACAGTGACAGCAACAACAACAACAACAATAGTAATAATAATAACAGCAAGAACAATACGAAAGAAATGAAATATAAAAAACGCGTCTGCGGCGGGAAATATGGAAAGTTTCCACATAGATGAAGAAGAATCAAAATTGGCAAGAAAAATTGTAAAAAGATGGAAGAAGAATAGCTCTAATCCCTCCATCCGACGTGATAGAAAATATCGCAAGATGCACGGTAACATACCATTGCATTGGCGAGTGGAAATGCTCCTGAGAGCGAAGAACAAAAATGCCTTGGGTGTGTGTGGGAAAAAAACGACCTACATCACCCGAGGACAGAAGTTTGGAACCATTGAGGTGGAATTTGAGACAGAAGAAGCTAGATGCAATTCCGCGACCACTTTGAGAAATGACATTTGCTGTAGCCCATCTTTTATACCAAGACAAAACAATGTACATGATTTATAATTATTATTATTATTATTATTATTGAGTGAGAGAGCAGTACATGCCATCAAAGTGACACTGGGGTAAAATATACGAAGCCCAGTATACCCATCATGACTACCCGTCTGATAAGGGTACACCAGGAAAATGCATCACAACCATATGTGCGCGACATGGTGATCTCATATCAAGATAAACAGCGCATGACCTCGCAGGTGGGGCCCAGTTAGAATTATCTTCAGGTCGAGTAGCCCATCCCGCTCAAAAGGTCCCTGAATAAGGTTTGTTTAAGGATGTTGAGCAAGACACCCATGTTTCCACATCTCGACACATGGCTATGATCCTCCCCCACTACTTCTGCTCATGATCAGAGATGCACATATCGTCAGCCACCAAGGGACATACTCAACTGGTTAAGGTCAAACAACTGACGAGCAAATCTGTGTTATTGAGCAGAATATTTGCTGTAGCCCATCTTTTATACCAAGCCAAAACAATGTACATGATAACACTTCCAATCAATTAAGATCAGAAGCCATGTGAGCCACCTTATTATTATTATTATTCAGTAGTTTTATTTTTATAACGTGCTTTCACTTCACTACCGAGCGCAGCTCTGTGCGCCTTGGGTATGTGCTGTGGTTTGCTGTGGTGCTCTTATGTTTTATTATTATTATTATTATTATTATTATTATTATTATTATCATTATTATCATTTATTTATTTATTTATTTAATTTGTATGCTTGATGTTGCAATCACTTGCCAGGACACATTCAACTACTGCTTTCAAAGGCAACGATTAGTCATATTGCCTCAAAACCGCTGACCTTCTACCTGTATCAGACGTCACGTTTGTTGTTGCTATTGCTATCGTTGTCGTCAGCATCGTCCTTCTTCTTCTTCTTCTTCTTCTTCTTCTTCTTCTTCTTCTTCTTCTTCTTCTTCTTCTGCTTCTTCTGCTTCTTCTTTTTCTCCTCCACTCCTCCTCCTCAACCCCCTCCCCTTTCTTCTTCATCTACTACTACTACTACTACTACTACTACTACTACTACTAGCACTGCCGTACCATCACCACCACCACCATGGCAAACACCGCTGCCGCCACTACTACTACTACTACTACTACTACTACTACTACTACAACTACTACTACTACTACTACTACTACTACTACTACTACTACTACTACAACTACTACTACTACTACTACTACTACTACTACTACTACTACAACTACTACTACTACTACTACTACTACTACTACTGTTGCTGCTGCTGCTGCTGCTGCTATTTCTTTCTTTCTACTTCTCTTCCTCTATCTCCTCCTTATTCTCTCTCTCCTATCCTGTCTCCTCCTCCTCCTCCTCCTTCTTTCCCCTCCTCCCATTCTCTTTATTCTTCTACTCCCCCTCTCCTTCTTTTCTCTTCCTTTTCCTCCTTTCTTCTTCTCCGTCCTTCTCTTTTCCTCCATTCTCCATTCTGTTCACTCAGAATTTCATTGCTGTCCTGTCGTTATTGTCGGTATACGTTCTCTCTAGATATCAAGCTGAATCCCGTAAACCTTAGTTGTCTAACAACTTTCTTATAGCCCTGGCTTTACAAAATAAGCAAGGTTTTCTACGGAGTCAGAAAACTCATTTCCATATCTAACATAGTCCACCATCCATTCCACCGTCCATCTAACATAATCCACCATCTTCATGCAACTGTTCCTAAGGCACCTATTATAAATGTGATAAAGACAACTAAATTTACGACAATTCTAGATTCTTTGAAGTTTGTGTGTTAGATCCTGGTATTTTTCCATTTTCTCGCTTTTTTTCTTTCTCTATCATTTTTGTATCAAACGGACAGGCAACATCGATTAAGCAAAACATTCTTTCCTTTTTATTGTGTATAACAATATCTGGGTGTGAATGTTCTATTTACTTATCCGTTTGAAGCTTCATATTCTACGGTTCCTTTCTTGGTTATTTTCACAGATGTGTTCTCTTTTATGGTCATGCCATTTTTCCATATGTTCAAATGCATATTCTCTTTTTACAGATTTGCCAATATATTATTTATGCAACCTGGTCATGTCTCCAGTTCCTAGAATTCTTCTGAACAAGAATTTACCATTCAGACACTATATGGACAACTGGCTCTTCTTGTTCATCACACATTCTACATTCAGCCAAAACATATGGTGAATTAGCAGAAATGTTAGAACCTCGAACAACATCCTTTGCTATACTTCTTCGTTTTTTTTTTACGTTTTGAGTTCGAATCTTGCGAAGTCAACTTCACTCTTTATCCTATCAGAGTCGAGAAACTAAATACTAGTTAAGCACTGGTGTTGATGTAATCGACCAACACCCTCGTCTAAAATTGCTGACCTTGTGCCAAACTTTGGAATAACTGCGAGCAGGTAGAATCGTTAGCAAACCGAGGAAGATGCTTAGCGGCTTTTTGTCTGTTCTTACGTTCTGAGTTCAAATTCCACCGAGGCCGACTTTGCCATTCATCCTTTGGGGTTCGATAAAATAAGTACCAGTTGAACACTGGACTCGATTTAATCGACTCATCGAAAATAGGACTCGATTAAATCGAAAATTGGACTCGGTTTAATCGACTCTTCTTCTCCACCAAAACTGTCAACCTTGTACCAAAATTTGAAATCACCATCATCATCATCATCTTCATTATTATCTTTATTATTATTATTATTGTTGTTGTTGTTGTTGTTATTATTTTATGTTTGACTTTTGCTTTGCATTTGTACAAGTTGGCTCCAAGTCTCACCCAGAGACCTCAAGAGATAACAGGTTAGAAGTTCATGTTGGTATTATGCCTAGGGCGCCATATATTTGGTTTTGTAGATAGTATTGTTCGAGAGAATATTTAAGAAAACATAAGAAAATTATGAATTTGTTTTAAAATTTGAAATTACATAGTATTTTACATAAGATATGGGCAGTCCCCATGAGCACTATCTTTTGAATTTCTGCTATTTTGGGGTTTCCTGGAATCTGAGCTAGGTAGTAATCAGCCCTTTTTGCTATCATTCCTAGGGTACCTATGACAACAGGTATTGCTTTAGTCTTCAGGTTCCACATTTTGATAATTTCTGTTTCAAGATCTTTATACTTGCTCAGTTTTTGGTAGGTCTTGACAGATACGTTTATATCGATTGGGACAGTCATATAAATGAGGGGCATGATTTTTGTCTGAAGTCTTTCAATATAATGTCCGTCCTATTTGCATCTAAATTTCTGTCAGTTTGAATGGTGAAGTTCCAGAGGAGTGAGATATGAT
This sequence comes from Octopus bimaculoides, assembly GCF_001194135.2. Classification (NCBI taxonomy): domain Eukaryota; kingdom Metazoa; phylum Mollusca; class Cephalopoda; order Octopoda; family Octopodidae; genus Octopus; species Octopus bimaculoides. Next base: position 116,449,054 of record NC_068984.1, on the reverse strand, counting down.
CATTTTCAAGCGTATCTCTATTCGGCGTATCTCTATTTTCAGATATTTGTATTCAGGTTATTTTCCTGTCTCCTTTAGAAATACATTATTATCTGTTGGGTCTAATATGTCAATTGAGAGACGCTTTATTCAGTTTCTGATTAGGCCAGAATTTGTGACACTATTCCTACTCGTCAAGACAGCGATTACTGATTAAGAGTAGTAACCATTTTTCTTCAGAAGAGAAAGAGAGATGCAGTTAATGCCAAGAATGTTGCTAAAAATTCTAGAAGTCCTGAAATGTCACAAAATAAATTTAAGCTGAGATACGAACAACTCAAAAGAAAAGAAAACAAACAAACAATCCACACTGAGCATTATACTAGCACGTCTTGCTTCATTAAATTTGAAAGTAGCGTTCTTGTTTAACACAAAATGAAAGATGTCAATAGAGACAATAATGTGGAGCCTGTAGCCAAAATCTAGTTAAGAAGTGTCGTTGCATCATGCATTGGGTTAGATTTGAATTTACTGGAAGAAAAAATATCAAGATGATTGTTCAATATTTCAACCAGGCATTGGAATTACACATCAAAAACATATAGGAGAAGAAATTGATAAAAGTTTTTATAATAAATTTTGCCTACCAAAAGACAAAGCGTCTTGAAAAAATGCCAAGAGGAGACTTTTAATAACTTATAAAGGAATAAAATCGGTAACGAATCATGAGAAAGTGAGAGTTATATTTTACGGGGTATAGTTTTTATGTTTTAGTAAAATGGAATGGTTGCGTCCACAACCCTTTACAGGGGGATGCGAGAAAGTTATTCTCTATTCCGAGACCGGGCCTCAATGCATGCTTTTAAGGGATATAAAAAGCCAAAGAATGTGTTGAAGTTTTGTCATCTTTATAATAATCACTCTGTTTATTGCTGTATTATGACACCATATTGAATCAGTCAGAGAAACATTTATCCGTCGTATAATTAATTTAGTACCTTTCTTTTTTTTTTTTTTATTAAAAGAGTGAATTAAATGTAAAATTGACTTACATGTTCCTGTGATAATGGTGAAGGCACGACTAATAAAGTCACATGTTCCAGAGGCTTCAGAGCAAGCTCCGCCCATACTGGATATGAACGAGGAGGACTGTTCAGCTTCAACATTTTCTGTCCAATAGACAGTGGTGCCATACATGACTTTGACGGGAGGGAATTCAATCGCCTAGTAATGATAGTAATAATAATAATCATAATCATAATAATAATAATAATAATAATAACAACAACAACAACAGCAACAACAACAATAAAAACAACAATGATGATGATGATGACCGTTTATATTTGCACTAAGATGTTATATGAGGAGACGTTATAAGTACCAAATACGATGTAGTGTTCATAGAATCTCGTTCAAGAAATGTTATATAAACAACAGCAAAAAAAGAAATGACATGGAACATCCTAATTGAGAGACAACCGTCTTAGGTCAGTCAGGTCACCCGGATTGTCCCTACTGCCAACAGTAAATAATCTTTCTCAAGTTTAATTCTGACGTATATGCATACTACAAGAACAAGCCGAATTCACTCGAAGCATATTCTTCACTCTCATCTACCTTCTAGCAAATATTCAGGTGGTCAAGCCGGAGTACCGACAATTCACCACCGACAATTTAGCGCTAGATAATTCAGCCTATAAACAATTCAACGCATAGACAACTCGGTGCATGCTATATATCTAATTTTTTATTATATTATATTGATGCTGGTTGTATATCTAAAACACATGCACATACAACCTACAAATACAGCAGTCATAGAATATATTACTTATACATAAACAAAAAGCATACATATACAGGAAACATACACCAGCAAAAAAAAAGCATAACCATATATACACACACCCGTACGAAACGATAACTACACTGTTTGAATCTCCTTTGAAAATGTAACAAGCCAACTACTGGTTCAAAGAATATAATTTAGAATTTTTAGTTCTTTTTGTATCTTTTATCTTTATACGTTTTCAAATAAATTATTGAATTTTTATTTTTTTTATTTTTGTCGTCACCAAAAATAACCTTTACCTAAGTTCAATAAGACGCCCTGTGCTGAATTGTTTATGCGCTGAGTTGTCGGTGCTGAATTGTCAGGCACTGAATTGTCGTGTCACGAGTCAAGCCATCCTCTCCGAACTCACCTTCCTCTTCAAATGGGATGAAAAAAGTTGACGGGAACTTGACCGTAGTGGTTGACCTCCGTCGTTTCGATCTTGTTCACCATAAGACTTCTCTTGCCATAGACAGAATATTGAGCAAATTTGCCTGCCTTTCCCGATCAAAAGAAGAATGTAGTGACGTCATTAAATCGGGCTTGATTAGAATCACTTAAGCTCTACACTCAGCAATAATGGTTCGACACAAATCCACGTCAGAAATGTTCAGGCATTGAATGAGTACAAACAGTACGGTTTCGTCTCTCTGTCCATCTTCCTTTTTCTATGCATTCTAGATTCTTTGCACATTTTCGCCTTTTTGTGCGTTTCAAATAGACCCCACAAATGATATTTCCGTGCCTATAGAGTTTACATTGGTGTTTGTGTGTTCAATATTTCAGGGAGAGATTAGAAGACGGTGAGCTGGCAGAATCGTTAGCACGCTGGGCAAAATACTCAGCAGTATTTCGTCCGTCTTCATGTTCTGTATTCAAATTCCGCCAAGGACGACTTTTACTTTTCATCCCTTCGGGGCTGATAAAATAAATACCAATTGAATACTGGAGTCGATGTAATCGACTTACTCCTCCCTTAAATTTGCTGGCCCTGTACCAAAATTTGAAACTAATATTTTAGGGAGATATTTCTTCCATTTCAAGGAAAGATTCCTTTCAGCCCCTTTTGGATAAGTTTTTTGTCCGCTTAGTAACCGCGTCTCTACTCCTGTCTAGACACCATGACTGTACCAAACACGTATTATATACAAGTCGGAAGACTTGCAAGTCGATACCTGTTGAAGTAAGTCCTCATCGACCAGCATCGTAGTTGGCTGGTAGCGTGTTGTAAGTTCTCCAATGTTTTGTCTTCACTGCCTTTTCTTCCGGTGTGGTGCCATCGACCTCGATTGCCCTTGTGTTCGACATCTTCATAATGACGTAACAGACGTCTGCCGCAATTATACACAATTGCTTTGGCGTCTCATTCCAAACAGTTCCTAGACGTGGACTTTTATTCTTACCAACGAGCAATTACTACTTTCCAAGAGCCAGTTATTTGATTAAATTACCCCTCTTTGATGCTATTGTTGTGATTGATATAGTTGCCGATGGCTTATTTGTGGTGATGAATGCGTAGACTTTCTTGTTTCTATTTTTGTTGAAGGAAATACGAAAATCTATACAAGATTCAGCAATTATGTGAAATGAATACAAGACTAGACGAACGTGTGTTGTGTCATAGTAACCTAACAAGAGTCAAATAAACTAAAATGTTAAATCTGTTAGATTTAGAGACTGATAACAGAGAATTCGAAGAGACAGGTCTACACAAATACGCTTTTATCAAACTGCAAATATACAACTTATATCAATGAAAATATTTGGAATGAGTAGCATAACAGAGATAAACTAACTGAAAACTGAAACTCAACATCAGCAATAAGAAGTATAAATATAATTATATGACAATATTAATAACACACGCATTGGTTCAATTCCATTCTTTTATTATTAATCACTTGGTTAAATATCCAACTAACTAATCCATTATTCCTCTGTGTTTAGCAACGAAAGAGCTTTGACGAGAGAAAAAAACAAAAAAACAAACAAAAACAAAACAAACGACTTACTGCGTAGCCAAGTTAAACAGACAATCGATTAGTTAGTTGGGTATTCAACCAATAACGAAATGGAATTGGACCAGTGCGTGTGTTATTAATATTGACATAATGACTCTCCCTAGACACAGCAAAATTTGTTTTAACACAAGAACTCACATGACTCTTGCAAACAAGATACAGAAGCAAAGTACAATTATAGGAGTTATCACGCAATAAAACTTGCAATGTAATATATTGAAGATTAAGGGAATTAAAAAGCTTATTTACGAACACCAGAAAACTCACTGCATTTCGAACTTACCATCCTGGTTACACCTGTTGTACTCACAATAATGATTTGATACAAAAAGAAAATATTTATAAACATGGTCTCCTGCAATCCTAGCCAGAGATTAAATGAACTAATATGAGAAATCTTCGAGGGCTCAGAACACTGGGCCAAACAATAAAAGACGTCACTCTTCATATTTCCCTTCACTGCTTCGGAAAATATCCACGAACGTAGGTAGAGATAAAAACGCGTATAACAACAACGTAAAGGGATTAACTTACGTGAGGAATTTCATTGTTTTATGCCTCGTAGAAGTAATTTATTGCAGAATACTATGGAAGGCAAGAGCAGTTGAGAAAGAATTCGCTAGAATTTCTTGTCGATTGGTTAACTGCTTAGCGGCTTCTTCCATTTTCAAATTAACATTTCTGTTAATTCAAAAATATAAGCTTACCACAAGCACACACACACACAAACACACACACACACACACGCACACACACACACACACACACACACACACACACACGAACACACACACACAAACACACACACACACATTCTCAAAATGCTTTCCACCGTGCGTAGTTTTACGGAAAAGAAAGTAAAGCAACTCAGGAGTATTGTTAGAAAAATCCCAAGCATTACATTTAACAAAAAGAAAAGTAAAGCAACAATGGTGTACTCACACTACATTTGATTAATTATGAACTGTGCCGGTCCAATTTGATTCCCCTAATCTCTCTATCACAAACCACAATAAAGTACAAAGAAGACAAGACAGTACACTGCATATCTTCACGAATTGATGGAAGCCACTTCAACAGACCAGCGACAAAATGAAACGAAACAAAAAGATATGAATAACCACCTGAACGTGCCATGTGAGTGATACAGTTTGTTTTTCGATCAAAAATTCAAATTCTACAATATAAGTCACTAAACGAAAAGCCTTCTTTAAGTAGCCAGGTACATATGTAACACCCGAGAATAATACTATAACAATATTCTACAAAACGCTACCTGTCCTATTCGATCAGAACAAGCGTAAATAACACATATGCACAGACATATCTACAAAACCAATAATCATATCAGCCCTAAGTCCTGTGCATAAGAACAGCAACTATCTCAATCTATCTCAGCTCACCTTGTCCGTTTTCGCTGTGACAACCACCAGGACTTATAGGGTGTATTGGAAGTGGGTGATCAATGGAGAGAGTGTTGTATGTCCACACTAACACGCCGAATCACATATAAAGTTCACACAATCGTAAATTCAGTATATCTGGAAGATTTGTAGGTCGTACTCGTCGTTCGGCTGATTTTCTGCGTAGTGTCGTGGCACTCCGTCGGTTACGACGACGATGGCACCAGTTGATCCGATCAACGGAACAGCCTGCTTGTGAAATTAACGTGCAAGTGGTTGAGCACTCCACAGACACGTGTATCCTTAACGTAGTTCTCGGAGAGATTCAGTGTGACACAGAGTGTGACACAGAGTGTGACAGAGTGTGACACGGCTGGTGCTTTGAAATACAGCTACAACAGAAACAGGAAGAGTGAGAGACAGTTGTGGTGAAAGTGTACAGTAGGGTTCGCCACCACCCCCTGCGAGAGCCTCGTGGAGCTTTAGGTGTTTTCGCTCAATAAACACTCACAACGCCCGGTCTGGAAATCGAAACCACGATGACAGTAATAGCAGATTAGCCACTACATGTAGAAGCATTAAAATATACAAAAACATCTTATAATTTGACCTAGGATTAATAGGAAAATGCATGATTACAAAAGATGCCCGTTGCAATTCCGAATCGACAGAAACAAATACGTTGAAATACGTTGAAATTTGTTGACACCTGATCAAAATATGATTGTCTAAATACGTCTTCACGACTACAGTTCCGCAATTGAAGAGGTAATACCTTTAGTACTTACTAGTTTAGGAATAAACATTTTCAAAACCAAAAGATACAGATCATGGGACTTGAACACTTAAAAGAATGAATTCACAATAAAAACGCATAACAATATACAAACAAAACGAAAACATATTATAAAAATTGAGAATGGAGATCGCGTAAATGGATCTAGCACATGCAAACAAATACAATAAAAGGATATAAAGATTCTCATAAATGAGATTTGTCCCTATCCACAGAAAACGGAGTAACATGTTCCGAACCAGAGTTACACAAGTAAAATTTTAGAATGAAATGATGTTTTAGAAAGATTTAAGAATAGAAAATTCTATAGATTGAATTTTTGAGAATGCCAATAGTTAGAGAATTAAAATCGATAGATCTTATTCTGGACCAACGAACGATGAAATACCAACTATAAAGAAAGCAAATGTGGCCATCGTGGGCATAGTTAAACAATAATCGATCATCAATATCTCCAGCATGAATCATATAATCGATGTAGCAACTGCAGTAGTGACGAAGGAAATTAAGAACTTCCTCAAAACTCTTCATATAAAAACGTTTATACCCAACTAAACAACGTGAGAATCAAACATAATGTGAAAGACAGATAATGATAAAAAAAAATGTTCTCAATCTTTAATGAAATCAACAACGCACAAAGACACCAAACCAGAAAGAGTGAGAAAGACTACAGGAAAAAAAAAGCCAACTAACTAAAATCAAAGAACCTCTAAAAACAAGAGTTCATTAAATCAGTCACCATAGTATGTGGCAAAAAGCACTTTTCATATCAGTTTTCATGATGCTTTTACCAAGAAGTAGGTAAACACAAAATAGAAATGTAAGCAACCCCAACAGCAGCAAATGAGGAAGAAGAATTTGAAGGTAGAATATTAGATGGCGAATGTATCGCACCTGATAAAAATATTTGAAAACAATATAATAGAACAACTGTAACAAGTAATAACAGAAGACGTTACAAAAATTTCCCAATAGGAAGTGGAAAATAGTAGAAAGTGCAACGATCGAAAATTCAAGTTTTAGAATATTTAATTAAAACTTATTTGATAGGGATCTTCCTTCTCGGATGGTGGAAACCTTTGTCATGATAAAGTAGAACCAGTAACAAGGAGGTATATCAGAAATGCTAGGAACAAATATCAATTCTGCAAAAACAAACAAAAGATCAGAACTCAGTCCCAACCTTATAAGAAACAAAACTTTACATTCATCATTCCATTTATTGATATAATCTTTAGAGTATATGCTAAACCAGACTGGAATCTGATAAAAAATACTATATATAGTCAGTGCAGCACTTTTCTACATTATTTTATTCAAGATATGAATTCCCTAAATTAATATGCTGTAGATGATAAACAGTTGGAAACACTTCTACAAATAGTAGTCGGATACAGCAGAAAAATTAACTTGAAATTCGCTTTAGAAAATGCATCAAGAAAACATTGGAGAGGGGAACATTAATAAAAATGATTTAGGTCACCATACATATAAAAGCAGTAATAAGACAATTAAACCAAAAACATACTAGCAAATAATTAGGGATTAATGAACAAGACAGAGCTGTACAGACAAAAATGAAAGAAAAGGTTAAGTTGGAATGATATAGACGCATTTAATTAAATATCTAAACCATGCCTAAACTTAAGAATAAGGTTATATGTATCAATACTCCAGTTATAATTTATATAATATAATTAACACTAAGATTACTGAATTAGCATGTATACAGAAGAAACTTTGAAAAATAGTGATTGCATTTAGAATAAACCATCTAATACAGAAGTATTATTTTTACAAAGAATACTTAGTGATATACACTAGAAAAATATTTATTTTGAGAGTAGTATTCCAAAAATATTTTGTAATGAATAAAGGAAAATTTATATAAACAGCTAAAAATGTCAGCAAAGCAAAAGAATTCTCCAAAATATAAATCAGAGGTTGAGGTTACGGAAAGTTGCGTAGAGAAAGGAGAAATATCAACGAAGGCTTATATAAATTAGGGTTACCGTATTTCAGTGTAAGAAGGGCAAGAAACGCTCTATATCATTGAGACCTAGAGCAGTATTAAACATAAAGCTACAAATGGACGGAAAATTGACTATTAGGATACAATGTTGAGTGATGTGATTGAAGTAGTTTCAATTGTGATACATTACATTTTTGTTGTTAGAACCTACCCTAAACTTATAATGAATATTAAACATAATTAAGGTGGCGAGGTGGCAGAATTGTCAGCACTCCAAGTGAAATGCTTAGCGGGATTTCGTCCGCCTTTACGTTCTGAGTTCATATTCCACCAAGGTGCTTTCGTGGTCGATAAAATAATAACCAGTCGAAAAATAGGGTCAATGTAATCGACTAAACCTCATCCCTCGAAATTGCTAGCTTTGTGTCAAAATTTGAAGCTAATATTTAACATAACTATAAAGAAACAACCAATCACACTGTTTATGACTGTCTAGTCTACATTGAAATATTCTGATAAACAAGAAAATCTATACTAAAAGAGACTAAAATAAATATTTAAATCTGTTTCAGTTATTAATTAATGTTTAATGTTAAGCACAGTAACTACAGGTAACGTGATGTAATTAATGTCTGGAGAAATTTGAATAAACTTATGTACATAAATGAAGATTATACGGAATGTAATTAAACAGTCGGTATAACCTTTTTATTAACAGACGTATGTCGTTCAAATTGTGCACGTTAGTAGAGTAACGCTTTCTCTATAGTCATTGCAGTCTCAAACCTTTTTGAGACTGCAATGACTACAGAGAAAGCGTTACTCTACTAAACGGTCCAAATGCATCATTATGCATTTGGACTGTTGCTAAACCCTAATCTCGAACCCTCTTTGAAAAATTTTAGGTGTGCACTGTTATAGACCGTACTTCATTGGACGAAACAGATAGAAGTTGGAGGGTCTCAGATCCGAGCTGTACAGTGTATATATATATATGTATGTATATATATGTATGTATGTATGTATGTATGTATGTATGTGTACGTGTATGTGTAGCGAGATAAAATTAGGTATTGAGAGAGCCATTCTGTATGTGAGTGGGGAAGGGAGAGAAACTGAAAAGAGATTTGGATCATCCATAGACTGGAAATGATACTAGCTTTATGAAATACCGACAGAAAAATTATGATACAGGTCTCTGACACTGATTTATCGACCAGACCCTGGTGTATGTCACTTCACACAGACAGGGATATTAAGTGTATCGTACAGATAGTATTGTCAAAGACCACGTGGAAAAGCAATATTTCCTAATCTATGTTTCATTTCGGCAATGTATCTCTGAAAACAATGGCGAAATTATTCAAATATACTGCTCTAGAAATAGATATCCACTGAATGTGTGCATCGAAGGCTGATACGAAACCACTAGATGTTTTACGTGAAATAAAACAATGATATATGAAATACGTATCCAAAACTCAGGATTTAAATACATAATATATAGAAAAATAGCACCAATAGGTACAGCACAAGTATTATTTAGAGTTTTAACATTATTTACAAAGCCTCACTGAGGGATAAATAAGAATGTAAACTTATTTTTTTCTTTGCTAATGAAATGCTACAAATGAGTGAGGGTGTCTACTAACAGACGGTTTCATGTCTTATTGACCACTCCTTAGAGAAAAGTTATGCAACTTCATTCTTGATCAGTAACCTAGACAGGCTGATATATAAAGCAGTCATAGATTAGGCTAGGACATTAGTGGATAGCCTATTTTGCACAAATATGCTAATTAGATCTTACATTTTTATACCAACAGTAATAAACAAGCGGTCGTAAACTTAAGATTATGTACTTCAGCCACTGTCTTTTACAGACATACATGCACTCATATGCATACAGCATACAACTTCTTGTATGAAACCCCTTTATCTTCCCCCAAAACATTCAAAAGTTGTATGGAAATACCATTGTGATCTCTCGACGAATATACAACGTATCTATTTTTCAGTCACACATTATAAACAATAACCTGTTGGCCAATAAATGATCCCATCCTCGGTAAGGGGCTTCGGCACTGACGCAACGAATATTACAGGCACCAACCTGTTTTCCCAACCTTTACCGATGGCTTTCCGTTTGTGTTTTTCAGCCTTTTGCCCTGTAACTTCTCTTACCCCATGAAATTTCGTTTGCAATCTCATTTGCATTCACATCCAACAAGATGACCGGGCTGTCAATATAATGCAAACTCCAATTGAACAATTGCGAGTATATTCGCAAGAAACCTTTGGTTTTGTATTTAACAACACTCTTCTATTAAAAGAAATTCCTCATTACCCAATGCGATACTAATCACTTACATTTTAATTCGTTTCTCACATATAGATATGTTATACATACATATCTCCATGTATAAGTGCGTGTGTTGTAAATGCGCGCGCGCGTGTATGTTTATTTTTATTTTCTTTATTATTTTGTAATATCTCTTTATTTAATAGCGCATTGTCAACAATTGTATAAGCTTTTTCAATATTGTATTTCAGTCGATATTGTAACTTGCAATAGAAATACAATAGAAATTTGCTTGTAAATATAATGACAATATATCTTACTGAAATGAATAGGATTGAATTAATATATTCTGTCCGAACTCATTTCAATTCGGGTTCTGTTAACGTGAGAAGCAAAAGAAAGGTAAGAATAAGAAGAAACACAAACTCAATCACATATAGATGCTTATACTCATACTAACGTACACACTCACACACACACACACTAACACACATATATACCTCGTATATACCAAGATTATTACCAACCCTATATACGTATATGGGACCAACCGCATTTACCAATAAACCACAACTACCATCTTAAGAAAGGGCATAAAAATTATGAGCCAATAACGGTGCCTCGACAAAGGTGGTCGACTTGTTTGATATTGGATTACAGATTGCCACCCCTGTAAAATGCAATGGCATGCTGGAAAATGATTCTGTAATAAAAGCCAGTTATTCACGGCTAAAACGCTTTTCTTTTCAGTTTTCGGAGGTCAAACCTGCCTGGGATCAAACTACAACAATGAACACACATAGGATAATGCAGTCTGGGTTGAAGTTTTGCTGGAAAACATTTGAATGTCTTTGCTTTGCAGTTACGAGAGTTGTATGGGAAACTGTTTGCTAATTTTCCCATTACCAGCAAATTAACAAAGACCTCTCTGCAGAACACAAAATTTCTCTGCCAATAGCCAACTATCGAGTTTATCCCAACTGATTTTCCATTCAGTAGTTTTGTAACAACTATCAGCGAAGTTTCACTGATAGTATGCTTTGAGACAGACGCTTGTACAGTACTCCCTCTGGAGCCCATTTATCTACATATTTACATTCCAAATTTTTACATTCCACCTCAAAGCTTTATTTACATTCTACATGCCTCCCCGAAATAACTCAAAATCGTAATGAGGATGCGTTTAAGGCCATTGTGGTATGACCTTTTATGTTGCAAACTCGTAACTGATCATTCTACATTTCATTAATTAATTTACTGTTCGCAACGAATGCTTAAGAGCAAAATGCTTATCTGTGAAGTATTGCTCTCTTATCTGAGACGGTGCTGATGTTACACAGACAGATATCCTAAATGCTGTCGTGCATGTGTATGTGTATATATGCGTGTGTGCGTGTGTATGCGTCTGTGTGCACGCGCATGTGTGTGTATGTGTGTGTGTTTATTTCCATGACAACTTATATTTACTCATTTTTTTTAGTACTTACCCACCTCTAAATTTCTCGATTCTTCAAAAGGAAAATAAATGACTACCAGACTCAGTTAAGTACTAGGCTTCACAGATCGATGAAAGACACGCATTCTTTGCCCCTGCATTGCCTCAGTTCAATAACTGATACATGGAAAACAATTAGAGATAGTACGCGTGTCTCTGCTACGACAGGATTATACTACATGTCACACATTATGTATTAGATATCCCGATACTCAATGAAAGAAGGGTCTTGCCCATCATGACGTGCTGTGGGGCAGAATTCCGCGAAAGAACATGAACACATGGTAGAGAATCAAATGTCTTAAGCATATAATTATGCTTCTATGTCTACAGATACACAAGCATACGCATAATTGTTTCGGTGAATAAATTACACACCATTGTATGTAAATCGCCCGTTACTGCAACTGCAGACAAACTAAACTGTAGGGCAATTCTTCATTCGATTAAATAGAATGAACAATTTGCACCTTTCTGACGAATGTGCTAATTATTCTGAGCATCATATTCTACTCCAGACAAAGAAAAATCTCATTAACTGCACGATTTTCTTTATAACAAATTTACTTTCAAATTCAATTTTCCTGTCTGGATCATATTCATCCAAACGTCCGTGAGGAAAAGCTTCATATTACCATATCCCATATAAAACCATATGAATATGTATGAATACGTTTTATATCAACAGTTAATTCGAAACTTAGGATATACAGCCATTCATCGATTGGTGGAGGGAGAAATCTTCTCAGACTCTTCAAATTAACTACAATGATATAACCGGTAACAAAACGAAATCGATGAAAGCCTTAGAAGATCAATACTGTAGTTTGTACAGAATTTTCATGCCTTTAAGCTCTCATTTATAATTTATTAATAAGAGTGTCTTGAATTGATTAAATATGGAATAATATTTCGCCATTCTTTTATATTTACTATCATCATCATTCTCTTCCCGATATTTACCTAATTCATTTATTATTTCTCCTATACAGCTTATGGAGTGTGTGTGTGTGTGTGTGTGTGTGTGTGTGTGTGTGTGTGTGTGTGTGTGTGTGTGTGTGTGTGTGTGTGTGTGTGTGTGTGTGTGCGCGTGTATGTGCGTGCGTGCGTGTGTATGTGCATGTGTATTTGTGGACGTCTATATCATTTATCGTTTTATCGTTTAATTGTTTTGGTCATCGGACTGCAACCAAATTGGGGCACTGCTTTGAAAGGTTTAGTCCAACGAATCGACCTTCATAGATCGACCGTTTGGTATAAATTTCTACCGATCTCTCGCCAAACTGCTAAATTACGGGGACACAAACAAACCAACACCGGCTGTCAAGCGTGGTGGATCACAAACACACCAAACACATACACAAACAAACACGCACATACAGCAAGTTTCCACACAGTTTCTATCTACCAAATTCACTAACAGGGTATTGTTTGACCCAGGTGCATAGCAGATGATACCTGCCCAAAGTCCCACGCAGTAGAACTGAATCAGAAACCATGTGGTTGCAAAATAAGTTTCTTAACCACACGGCCACACTTGCTTCTGTATATTAATTAGCGTTAGATTTCTTCTATGACAAGAGATTTATTGATTAAAGTACTCAATACTGGCGGCAGTTCCAAATATAACACACACACACACACACACACACACACACACACACATAAATATAGATACACATATGCAGGGTGTGGATGTGTTTCGCTTATCGAATTTAATACAAACACTAAGTATTATGTGTGCAAGTTTGTGTGTATATGTTTGTGTGTGCTTAGGTATCACGTATTCAGATGCTCTCCATAGGTTTCGGGTTGGCCATTTATCTACGTCTATACACGCAGGTCTGAGCAAGAATTATGTGGAACGATAACAGTTGTTTGTTCATGCAAATCTCTTCTGTCCGTGACAAGGATGTTTATCCAAGGAAAATGTCGCCGCTGCAGAGTCGATACATTTCGTCACCAGTGTCATAGTAGCCGTTGTTGGCAGAATACAAATGAGGAGACAGATAGCTCTATGCATACTGGCCGTCCGTTGCTCTAACAGTTCAACTATTCAATTGCGTGTTTGCTACTATTTTATGGACTCCAAAAGAATGAATGGAAAATTTGACGTTGGCAGAATTTGAACTTAGAGTGCAGAGAGTCGGAACAAATAGCACATAGCAATCTGTCTAAAGCTTTGACCACGCATATCAGATAAACCATAATGTGGATCACACAGCACTGTATCACTGATAGAGGGAGTACTCTATAAATAACGAGTGCTTAGCTTACTTTCTTAAGTTCAAGTTTTGTCGGTCGTGAAACTAATAAACTCAATTATCGACCCCGAAAGGATGAAAGGCAAAGTCGACCCCGGCAGAATGTGAACTCAGATCATGAAGACGGGCGAAATGCTGTTAAGCATTCCGCCCGGCGTGCTAACGATTCTGCCAGCTCGCCACTTTAGAAGTATTTAATTCCCTCTAAATGGGAACCGAAAATTTATCGGCAATATGATAAAGTTAAAGACAGGCGATGAGTCGGCAGAATCGTTATTACGCCGGGCAAAAATTCTAAGCGGCATTGCGTCTGCATTTACGTTCTGAGTTCAAATTCCACCGAGATCGATTTTGCCTTCCATCCTCTCGGGCTCGATGAAATAAGTATTAATCATGTACTGGGGTCAATGAAATCGATTCACCGCGCCCGTGAAGCATTGGCCTCGTGGCAAAATTTGAAACCAATATGATAAACTTAGACGAACTAAACGCTCCGTATTATTTGAAGAAACGCAAACTGTAAAGTTAAAGAAATTCATATTGATATTTAAATTAAGACCAAGGATTTCATTATTTATATATATATATATATATAT
>NC_068984.1:116432881-116433800 GCF_001194135.2 Octopus bimaculoides | reverse complement strand
TATATATATATATATATGATTTTTTTTCTCTCTTAAATAATATGCGCAGTTATCCTTTCTATTTTACAGCAGTTACCATGCAAAAGCATTAGGGAAATTATTTGCTGCTAAAAGTAATACTTCAGAATTTAAGTAGACATAAAAATAAAATTAAAATCGGTCGTAATATAAATATAAGATAGAAATATAAAGGAAACTTGTCAAAATACAGTCATTTAAATCTCTAAAATATATATAATGACATTTAACATAGTTATTAGCTAAGGCAACAAAATATGCTACTGCAAATAGTACAATAATTCAGGCTTGTTATGGAAATTTTCTATCATTACCTTTATCAAACGTATTTTACATATGCATGCTAGAGTCAGAGAGATTATGTGTATGTCTGTATGTATGTGTTCATGTGCGTGTGTATGTGTGTGTGTGTGTGTGTTTTCGCGTGTGAGCTTGCACGTACGAAAGAGTTGGCTGGATAACTTGAGTACGGCGTTCTCGCTTCCAGGAAATATATATATAAGTAAAAAAAAGAGAATACCTACATATATATATTGTTGTTGGCACTCCGTCGCTTACGACGTCGAAGGTTCCGGTTGATCCGATCAAAGGAACAGCCTACTCGTGAAATTAACGTGCAAGTGGTTGAGCACTCCACAGACACGTGTACCCTTAACGTAGTTCTCGGGGATATTCAGCGTGACACAGTGGGACAAGGCTGACCTCTTGAATTACAGGCACAACAGAAACAGGAAGTAAGAATGAGAGAACGTTGTGGTGGAGGAGTACAGCAGGGTTCATCACCATCCCCTGCCGGATCCTCGTGGAGGTTTTGAGTGTTTTCGCTCAATTAACACTCACAACGCCCGGTCTGGGAATCGAAACCGCGATCTTATGACCGCGAGTCCGCTGCCCTAACCAC
>NC_068984.1:116427370-116429870 GCF_001194135.2 Octopus bimaculoides | reverse complement strand
GAGGTGAAATTGAAGGGAGGATGCGTGCGGAAAAAGAAAGAAACAAACAAACAAACAAACAACGCCACAAACAAAAGGTGGGAAGAAGAAGAAAAGTAGTAGTAGTAGTAGTAGTAGTAGTAGTAGTAGTAGTAGTAGTAGTAGTAGTAGTAGTAGTAGCAGCAGTAGTAGCAGTAGTAGTAGTAGTAGAAGAAGAAGAACAAAAAGAAGAAGAGGAAGAAGAAGAACAAAAAGAAGAAGAGGAAGAAGAAGAGGAAGAAGAAGAAGAAGAAGGAGAAGAAGAAGATAATGATGATGATGGGGAGGTGGAGGAGGAGGAGGAGGAGGAGGATGATGATATTGATGATGATGATGTGGTGGGGTGATGATGATATTGATGATGATGATAATGATATTGATGATGATGATGATGATGATGATGATGATGATGTGGTGGGGTGATGATGATATCGATGATGATGATGATGATGATGATGATGATGATGTGGTGGGGGTGATGATGATATTGATGATGATGATGATGTGGTGGGGGTGATGATGATATTGATGATGATGATGATGATGATGATGATGATGATGATGATGATGATGATGATGATGAAAGAACGAAAGAGAGGGGAAAGAGTGTGGTTGAAGTACAAAAGATGATGAAAAAGCAGAGAAAGAAAAGAAAGGGAGGAGGAGATTATTTCTGCTTGCAGCAATCGATATTCTATAAGGCTCATCAGTAGAGCTCTTTCAATGCACTTTATCTTAGTTTAGAGTCCATTTATTCCATAACGAAACGGCAAAATTATATAATACACTTATGAATGGCTCACTGGAAAAAAATTAACGTTTGATTATCGATATGGTGAATGTTAGATTTTAATCTTCGTTGCTTTCTCTGTTTTCTCTATGCTTTTAATTTTCATTAGCTAAGCGCTTTGAAAATTATTTCCCTTATTCTTCTAGAGGAAGGGGTCGTCGAAGTACAGTTTGTGAAATGCATTGGATAATATTGATTCATTAGTTGTATTGCGTAACATCGGTACACGACGATATATTCTGAGGGAGTGGCATGCACTGCACCCAACTTGATTGGACTTATTTTTAACGACCCCTGAGCGATAAATGACTAAGAAAACATTTGATTTTACTTATTCAGTTTGTGTGTGTGTATGAGTGTGATTGTGAGAAAACTCGGTTGTCTTTAGCGGCCATGATCTGGCATTTGAACTTTGAAGATATGGCTGTGTGGTAAGTAGCTTGCTTACCAACCACATGGTTCCGGCTTCAGTCCCACTGCGTGGCACCTTGGGCAAGTGTCTTTTATCATAGCCTCGGGCCGACCAAAGCCTTGTGAGTGGATTTGGTAGAAGGAAACTTAAAGAAGCCCGTCGTATATATGTATATGTATATATATATATGTTTTTATGTCTTTGTTTGTCCCCACAACATCGCTTGACAACCGATGATGGTGTGTTTAGGTCCCCGTAACTTAGCGGTTCGGCAAAAAGAGACCGATAGAATAAGTACTAGGCTTACAAAGAATAAGTCCTGGGGTCGATTTGCTCGACTAAAGGCGGTGCTCCAGCATGGCCGCAGTCAAATGACTGAAGCAGGTAAAAGAGCCGTGATTTAATACGAGAAGACGATTTGCTCGATGGTCTAACGATTATTCCAATCTGCAATTTATTTCACTTAGGGACTGAATATCATCAATTGCTATAACATTCATATACAGAACTACATCCTTCCAAAATAATAATCATACAGGAACTTGATGCTACCGAACAGTTAAAGTAACCTGGCCATATTGTTGCTGCTGCTTCTTCTCTCTTCTTTCACGTGCTTTCTCTTCCTCCTACCCCTCCTCATCTTCATCATCCACCTCCTCCTCCTCGTCCTCCTCCTCCTCCTCCTCCTCCTCCCCCTACTACTACTACTACTACTACTTTTGTCTTGGTACAGTTGCAAGTTGTCTTTCCACCTTTGTTAGCCACTCTGCATTTTCTTTATGTCTCGCCGGCCTGTTCCGCAGCTTTCCCCAAATTTCTTTACTTTCTTCCGCTTCTGGAATCAGTTCCTGGTGTTGGCCGCCCTCTATTTCCTGAAATAGACGCCTTCTATTTGGTCGGAACGGTCTATTCAGTTCAAAAGCTTTGCATCTAGCATCGTGTCTATTCAATCTAGCCTTTAAGGCTGTCACCATTTGTGTCAATTCTTCAGGTACCGTTTGAATTCCCCTGTCTTCTAACCTCTACTGTCCACTCAATTTTCCGATTACTACCTTATCCTTAAGCTCTCCTCTCATTATCCTATACAACTTCCCCAGTTCTTTCTGTGTCTTCTCCAGCTTCATTCGTACTCTCTTCCTCAGTTTGGTCCAATCTTTCCATTGGCTTTTATATCTTCATTTTATTATTATTATTATTATTATTATTATTATTATTAGTAGTAGTAGTAGTAGTAGTAGTAGTAGTAGTAGTAGTAGTAGTAGTAGTAGTAGCAGCAGCAG
>NC_068984.1:116424026-116427360 GCF_001194135.2 Octopus bimaculoides | reverse complement strand
TAGTAGTAGTAGTAGTAGTAGTAGTAGTAGTAGTAGTAGTAGTAGTAGTAGTTGTAGTAGTAGTGTCGTTGTTGTTTCTATTGTGTCGTTGCTGTTGTTGTTTATGTTGTTGATGCTGTTGAGACAGACGCCTTTCGTCTTGTCTCTATCATGAAGTTTTACCAAGTGAAATTGCATGGAAAAATAGCTTTTGTAATCGGGAGCTACTACATAGAACAATGGGGACTTACTTGTCTTCATTATTTTCCCCGTTTGGCGAAGAAGAAAAAAACGCAACACTAATTTGCGAAGAAAATTTTTCTTCTTCCACTCGTAAGCTAAAATGACTACAACATTCAAAAACGCCTACCTCCGCATCAAAACAATTCTAATGAAAGCAAAAACGTTTTTACGGACAGTAACTAGAAAATAATAAAACAAATTCAATTTCCTACAGAATACGTTTATTTCCCAACCAGAAGAAAATAATGATTTTTATGACAGGACAGCAACCTTGTTTGGAAAATTCCAAAGACATGATTATTGATAACAACAACAATAACACACACTCATACAAATCTGTGTTCTGCTATACGAAGGAAAGAATAGAAACTTTAGATTAAGAACGGAGAGAACGTTCACAGCCTTCGTTCGCTGGATTGGTACCAAACAGACTGGCCCGAGATATAAATTGCCTGATGAGGAAAAGAGTCTGCTTGGCAGTGAAGTATAACAAAGCAAAGTGCATCTACACTAAAATATGTGACGATACCACATGACAGTTATGGCAAATAACATTCATAACGCCATGACGCTTGGGTGGTAATCATGTTTGCGTCTCAGTTCAGTTAGGTGCTATATAACGATGTGAGCAGAACATGCAACCTCAAATCTATTTTGGAGCTGTTTCGCATTGTCATCTGAAAGTAAAAAGTGATAAGACATAGTGCAGGGCAGACAGTTGATCTGTAACATGTGTGGCAGTAAGCTTAGTTATAAAGGAAGAAATGCAAGTTCTCATGACCTGTCAAAGGCCATAAAGGTATTCAGGCGCTATTCCACATTGTTGTTTGAAAAGAAATCATTGTTATACGGCAGTCTGTCGAGCAGTAATGCGTGTGAAAGAAATGGGAACTATAAAAACAGAGAAAGAAAGTGGATAACTGAACGGCAACAATAACGACAAAACTTTCCAGAAGCTACTGAGTCGAACAACTCAGCATATTCTCAGTGATAGGAACCGAAGATCATGTGACCGAAAAATCCTCTCACAGTATTACCACCACCAGTTACGATGTTGACAGGCTTATAGTGGCTGGGGAACAGTAAAAACTTCCCAAGAGGCAAGAAGGTAAAAACAAAAAAGACATAAAAGAAGAAATGAGTTAACATCAGAAGCAAATAGGACCAATGGTGATAGTAGATTCAAGGTTCTTCAAATTGCAAGAAAGGGCAAATGAATATGCTGATCAACACGCACAGAAAAAATGAAAGTATCTATCTACAGACTGAAGAAAAGATAGAATAAATTATGTAGAACAGTCGAATGATACGCAAACATTTTTTATGAACCAAATTGAACAAAACACACAGAGTGCAAGGTAATCAATTTTATGTTGTTCAATGTTCAACAGAAGAGTTCAATGTTTGACATTGTGCCCTTTGTCAAAAAGAAAAGAAAAAGATGACAAGAAAATTGAAGGCTTCGTCGTGGGTAATGCTTTATGGTGAAAACTTAAAAGTGAATGAAATAATGGATGATGGATGTAGTTACAGAGGAAGAGTGGGAGTTTTGGCGAAGAGAAAAGATTCGCATAATTATTCATGTATGTGTGCGCGATAACACGTCATATGTGAGTGCTTTATCGAGACATTGGCGAGAAGACATGAGAATATTTATGTCTTCGTGCGTATGTAAGTGAGTGTGTGAGAATATGTATGGAGGTGTGTGCGAATATATGTAGGTAAATATATTTGCTTGTCTTGGGCAATGTTTTGATTGTGCAGATGTGTTTGTATTACTGCATAGATTTTATAAATGAATCATAGTGCTCAGTATCTGTGATAGATGTAGCGTATGTAAGTGTGCGTGAATGTGTGTGTATGTGTGTGAGTGCGTGTGTGTGTGTGTGTTTGTGTGTGTTGAGATGAGGGACTTGTGAAGTGCACATGGGGGTCTTTATAAATGTGTGAGTAGGACGTTGACGGGGGAAATATTGATCTCGGTTGATTGAGCTCACATACATACATACATACACGGATACACAGTATACATACATTAGACACGCATACACACATATCATTATGCAACATTCACACCAGCAACAAAACATTTCACCATCGTTTACGTTCACATAACGACTTCCCATACACTGCCTTACCTACATTTACATACACCTACCTACAGAGCTACACGCATCACATACAAGAACACACTACCATATCTTCAAACACACTAATAAACAAACTTGCATAAATACATTTACATAAAAAAACACTCACAAAAGCACATACGCGTGGATGGCATCACATTATCTCCCTTGGTTAATCAAAACAAAACTACTCCTCAGGTTGACGAACACAACTTCGTCCTCACCCGTTTACTGTCCATTATAATTTTTCTTTTGATTATTTACGATGTGCTTTACTCTATAAAACATTGCTTCCTCGAGCAGTTTCTATTTTTACCTCCTCTGCTTTTTTCTTAACAGTAAACGACTATACGAAACATTGAACTCAAGTATTCTTCTTCCTTGCAGCGTAAAATTATAAAAAATCTATTATATTCCTTTGTCTTGTTATATTTTATTCCTAATGCTGCTTAGATATCACTAACATACACTAACATGCACTGACGCAGCCTAACATCCAGATTACCACTGATTATTATGTAGGCTGCTGTATAAAACCACACTAGGAGGTTATAATCAGCTATAATGTCTCAATCAAGAAACCGCGAAGATGTTGCTCATCCAGTCCAACATCAATTAGGCACGGTGCTTACTGGATTAGCGGCTTCCAGAGCCAGGAGTAAGAAGGAAGCATTCAGAGTTGTTAGGCTCTGCCCCAACCTCAGTAAAAGTTTCTCACCTATGTCTGGGTTGGCTGCAATCATTCTGTTTTGTATTTGTTTAATTGTGTGTATCTCTCAGTCTCTTCCTCTCTGTCTCTGTCTGTCTGCCTCTCTCACAAAAGAAAGAAAGACACCTCGATATTATGTAAATAGAGGAATTTATCTGTAAAAATATGTGACACTTATTCGGTAGCCATGATAAAACTCCGAGTTTCGGATGTCGGGGTGGGAACCCACGCCAACATCTCTTCAGTTATCCGGCCATTGAAAATTCCTGTCCTA
>NC_068984.1:116421839-116424008 GCF_001194135.2 Octopus bimaculoides | reverse complement strand
TATATATATATATATATATATATATATATTTATGTAATATATATAATATGCATGTGTGCACATACTAACACACACACACACACACACGTATCTGGATTTGTGTGTGTGTGTGCGTGGGGTGGTTCTTATGTATGTCTTCGTTTGTGTGTATGCCAAATCAAATTAGTTTACATTCTTCATATTAATAACTCCCTGATAGGAGATTATTCCAGAAAGCTAATATCAGCTGATCAATAGAAGTCGACCATATGAATAGCAAAGACATAAGGTAGACATAATTGATTAAAGTATTGATTGCAGTGCCCCAGCCTGGCCACTGTCTATAGACTGATGCCAGTAAATATATAAAAGGATAAATTATTTACCTAACCAGCTCCTTATTACAGGTTAATTACACCAGGCGAAAGTAATTATTAATTGATGTATCAACTGAACAAACCGTGAAGAGTTAAATGGTATTGCTTCGGTATTTCTTTGATTGAGCTGATGTTTACACCTGATGTCCTCATAGTAGATATACACTCGAAACGGATGTCACTGCGGTGTTGACAAAATGGTTATTTCAGAATGTATGATCAGAAGAACAAACATTTATTTAACAAGATGGGTGGGTGAGTTATTAATGTCGGAAAAGGTATTCTTCCCGTGACTATTCTGTGCTGTCGAATTCGTAGAATTGTTCGAACATCGAAGGAAACATTTTCAGGTATTTAATACGGCTTCCAAAGTTCTGAGGTCAAATTCCGGCATCAGCACAAAAGAGAGAGGAAGTTTTAAAAGAAAGTGACTTTTTATAAACAAACGTTCCATAACGATAACAAATTTTCATTATACATGAAATAAACTTATTTCTAAAACTAAAACGCTCATCTCTATAGGTTGATTTAAAATAATCTTTAATTTTAATTTCAGTTATCAGAGCTACATTTGTAAAGTTTAATATATTTTTAAAGAAACAGCAAACGAACTCTGCTTCGAAACATCCAGCTTCTATATCCAGATTATAAATTCACATTTATATCAAATAATAATTCCTGCACTTGGCTTTGTGAATAAATACCTTAGTGACAATCTGGATAAGCTAGGATTTTCAGAAAAAGAAATCAACCAATCAACTTGCTCATTACAAATACAATTTGTAAGTGGAACAGTAAAAGTATGAAAGACTTTACTCAAGTTTAAAATGAGATATTGTTTTTATCTATATTCCAACGATGGAGCTTTGTATCTTTATGAGAATCCAGCTCCTTCTTCATAGGAAGAATGTAAATGATTAAAAATAGAAAAGAACATACATGCATGCATACATACATGCATGCATACATACATATATACAAGGTATTTTTCGATGTTATTATTATTATTATTATTATTATTATTATTATTATTATTATTATTATTATTATTATTATTGTTCAGGTCACTGCTTGGAATCGCAGTCGGAATCTTGGGGTTAGTATTCCACCCTCTTAACCACTACGCCATATGCCTGATGAAGGTTGGAGGGTATATCAGCCCAAACGTTGTGTTAACAACAAACAAGATGAGGACAAATATCCGTCAGTTGTAAATAATGTAAATAATGTATCATTTAAGTATGTATGTGCATATCTAGATATGCAACTATATGCATGAGAATACATATATATAACAAGACATACAAATCTGTACATATACATACATATAAAAATACCTTGATGTTGCTGAAATTCCATTGAAGGACCCTTGGATCTAAGTCAGAAACCGATTCTTTCCATATTGGCAAGAAATCTTGAAATAAAGCTGAATAATGACATTCATACATACATATATCCATGCACACATATGCACATATACCCCCAACACATACACACATACATACATGAAGTGTTGAATCTGAAACAATCGCAAAAGTGTCACAATAGCCACTAAAAACGTACATACACTATACAGTTCACTTTGATGCACCGTGTGTCATATTACATATATGCAATGGGATAGTATCATTGACCAGTTAGTGAAAATAAGAAAAAAAAAAACAATCCTGAAGCTTTAATATTATATAACGCTATAAGAAAATGAGAAACGTGTTAAAAATTTCTTTCATAATTACATTGAACACCACACTCACACACACACACACACACACACACATATATATATATATATATATATATATATATATATATA
>NC_068984.1:116415449-116420449 GCF_001194135.2 Octopus bimaculoides | reverse complement strand
GATTATACCGCCACATACAGATGTAATCATACAGATATCTGTTCCTGGTTCCTAGTGGTGTATGCTTGGTGTGAGTTTTATAGCAGAAGGTAAAAAATAAACAAATAAATAATAATGAAACACAGAAAAAAGCATTAGAAATGAAGAGATGTTTTAGGTTAGTGTTCCCTTCTGTGTATTGGTTTACTGCTTTATATTGTAGAAATCCTTTAGGGGGCAATAAAATAAATGCTTGTTAAATATTAAGTGTGTGTCTAATAGACTGTATCCTCCCTTTTCCCCAAATTTGTGTTTATGTTAAAAATCATTATTTTCTCTAGGACGCATAGCGCAGCAAAACAGCCCTATTTTGCATTCAACAGAATTATGTTTGACAAGAGAAGGAAAGTGAAAATAAATCAGATAGCGCTTACGGTAAAATAGATCCATTTTGTATTTAGACAATCAAACAAAACAAAAATAGTTGTTTCTAATCTAGCCACAAGGCAAGTAATTTCTAAGCATCAGATGGTATCATTATGTTTCCAACAAAGAACTGCATGCGTGCTTGCATCAGCTCGCAGCCTCCCACCTCGTAGCTATCCGTCGCATGCGTGTCCTCCGTCTCCCGCTAGATCATCCTATCAGGGCCTTACTCTCATTCCATGCAACACCTGCGGGCTAGAAGAGGCCTCATGACAGGCCCCGTACCAGATGGCTGGACGTGATTGACGAAGATCTTCAGAGGCTTGATGTCATCTTGGAAGATGCATAGGGCTGGTACAGGACCGCCAGCGATGGAGAGCAGAGGTGGACCTTACAATGCCTCTGGGACCACTAACTTGGAATGACCCCAGCCTCATCAAACAAGAGCCTGAAGCCTAAAGTAAATCAAAGCCACCAGCAATTTCAAGCGGGGAGCGGGGATGGTATTCGATTACGTTAACACCAGCATTTGAATGGTGCCTCATTTTATCGTGTCTGGCTGTATGGAAGCCGAGGTTGACCTGGGGAGGATGTGAACTTGGAAATATTAGAAGCAGAAAGAAATACTATAAACATTTTCCTCCCACATTCTAACGAATCTTGCAATACACCAATCTGTAGCAAGAATAAAAACAATTAATGATTTCTCTTTTAAGAAGTAAACCTGCCATTTTGAGCGGAAGGTATTATCCGATAAAATCGATTCCAGTGCTTGACTGGTAGATTATTTTATTAATCCCGGAGGAATGAAGGATAAAGTCGAAGTCGCCGGGAATTGAATTCAGAAAATATAGCGTGCTGGAACAACTACCGGAAGGCATTTTCCGACGCTCTTATGATTCTGCCAATTCACCGACTAGTTTCAAAAATATAATCTACCATTTATTTGTCAAATGTTGATGGAAGATTTTGAATTGATGAACCTTTTAACATTATGTTTGATTCTTCTATTTGCAACACATTTCCGATCTTTACGTTCTGAGTTCAAATCACGCCGAGGACAACATGCGTTTCATAATTTCGGTATCAATAAAATAAGTAATCGAATAACTCACTCTCCTAATATTTTCTCGCTTCGTGCCAACATTAGAAACAATTAGTAAAACCACAATCAAGGCAGCAACCTTTCAGAATCGTTAGAGAGTTGAAGAAGTATTTTCGGATATCTAGTGTGGCTTTCTACCTTCTGAGTACGCGAAGAGGTAAACTTTACTTTTCATCCTTTCGGGAATCAAGGACCAAATAAATATTAAGCTTAGTTGTGATTATGGCGAGTCATTATGCCAATGGCAAACATATGTATCGGTTCAATTTAATTTCTTTGTCATTAGTCATTTATCTACTTAAATAATCAATTATATAATCAAACGCTTGCTTCATTAGTCAGTTTAACAATCAATCACTTGCATGTCATACCACCATCAATGAGATACACTCTGCCACCAAAGTCTACAGATTGTTTAACCGAGTGATTAAGCAAACGATCGATTAATTAGTCACTTAGATAACTAATTAATTGAGTAATAATAAAGAAGGGGAATTGAACTAGTGCGTGTGTTTATTAGTGGTGTAATGACTCCACCAAGAGACAACATTTGTTTCAACACACAAGTTTGAAGAGACTTGCAAAATAATATATTATTATTAATATCAGGAAATCAATATTAGAAAATTCTTCAGAAAGATATATATGTGTGTAAAATAATTGTTGTATTAAAAATAGAAATATATATAAATATATGTAAATATGTATAGGTAAAAATATATAATAATGACATTTTAAAAGTTTCGAATTAAGTTTTTAAAGCATCTTACGATCGTTTCACACAAGTGCTCTCCCTATAATGGAATCCTATATTGATAAGCATTTATAGACAACTCTTCTGCTCTTCAGAGATATAAAATGTGAAATTTGTATAATTTATCGAATGGTATTTTTTTTTAAATATGAAGTAATATGGGAAACTGGTGTTTGTTTGAAATATAAAATAAAATCTTAAATTACTGCTTTTGATTTTGCTAAGTACATATTACTATGAGAGTCTTTAAATCCATATATGTTTTCTTGATAATTCTTCGGTAATAATCTATAATAGTTATGTGTAAAATCCATTATATTGTCTTGTATTCCAAATATAGTTCATACACTTAGATAATATAGAATTATGGAATCCTATATTGATAAGCATTTATAGATAACTCTTCTGCTCCTCAGAAATATCAAATGTAAAATTTGTATAATTTAATGAAAGGTAATTTTTAAAAAAAATTATGAAGTAATATGGGAAAATGGTGTTTGTTTGAAATATAAATTAAAAATTAAGAATTACTGCTTTTGATTTTGGTAAGTACACTTTAGTATGAGAATCTTGAAATTCAGATATTCCTCCTTATCAGATATATCATGGCGACGGAGGCACCAGGAGTCAGGTATCGTAGATTTCGGAACTATCGAGAAAAAGTCAAGTGGATTTTTTAACTAAACCTAGCAGTATATCATGTCAGCAGAATGGGTAGGGAAGATCCTTGGATTGGCTACGTGAAGAGACGTGAAGAATACTGGGATAAGAAATACCCAGCATTCTCAAATTTTTAGAGAAACAATTACGCCAATGAACATTTGTTGAAAAGAAATATACCACTCTACCATACACACTCACACCCACGCACAAAATACATACATATATGCATACATATTATATGTTATAAATATTACGTATACGCATACATATTGTGGTGGCGTTGGATCTTGTGCTTTTGACGATAAGGATTAAGTTCTATCAACCGAATGACCTGCTTTTGAATTAATGTGTAAATCATTGCGAGTTCCTGAAATAGATATTCCCTTACAGTAACACTCTGGCAGAACAAGCGCGCCAAATCGACAAGACTATACCTTTTGATTTACATAATTACATATAAAGTCCAAACATTTGTCCTCTAGAGAGCTTCAGTCGACCCAATTTCACTCACAAAGTATGGGTTGATCCGATGCTTTGGAAAAGAACATTTACCGAAGACGCTACACAGTGGGATTGAATTCAAGATCTCGCAGTTGTGAAGCTATTCGGTCACACTGAATTCACTGCATAGATTATAATAGATCAAACTACAATAAGCTTTATATTCCATTTAACACTTGACTGTAGATATCTGTAAGAGATTTTAGCTTAACACCAGTAAGATATGACGCAAGTAATAGAAATAATTTACATTTCGAAAAGGTTACTGAACACAACAGACACGTGAAGATAGGAAAATACAACGAGAGAAATGGAGTTACTATGGTAATCATAATAGTGAAACTAGTCTGAATATGCAGTAATGCCTCACTTTACGAGGACCTCCTTTACGAGATCCCTGGTTTATGAATTTTATTTTTCAACTTACTTTTGTATGGTGAGCTGAAAATTTTCAAGAACAAGATCCAAATTTTGAACAAAGTGCCAAAGTTTCTACTACCATAACAAATACTTCTGCGTGTTGCCGAGAAATCTATTGAGAGCGAAAAAAAGTTTCTTCTAAGCGAACAATTCCAGACTTGTCTATTAAAAAGAAATTTACAAGTCCATCTATAAGTACTTGTGAATCGGTGATCGCGTCTAGAAGTGATATGCGGGAGTCTAGTGCGAATGAAAGTGATTCAGAAAACGATAGTAATAATATTTTTTATCATAATTGATTTTGATTTGACATTCTTTATAGTTTACATAAACTATTCTTTACATTCTACTGTTGTTTTATTGCCATTCATTTAGTTGTATTATAAATCTTATCGGTCTGTTTTACGAGTTTTGACTTACAAGCAGTCTTGGGAATATATTAACTCGTATATCGAGGCATTACTGTATCAGTGTTTAACAATAGGTCAAAGTTTGAAATCAGTATATGCATTGAGACACTGTTATAAAAAGAGGATTCCTTTTGTTATATTGAGAAAGTCTTTTACTCTTTGCTTGCGTTTGTTACTTCATTTACTAGGGATTTTCATTTTTGCCAAGATATTTCTATTAATGTATTTGACTTGCATTATATAACACAATGCACTCACTAAGTTTTCTTGTTTGTCACACTAATATGCACAATAAAGTTTTCTAAAATTGATTCTGCTCTCAACAGAGAAGCCAAAAATTACATGATATTTATGTGGTTCAATTATTTTTATTATCATCATTATTATCATTTATTTATTTTTTTTTTTGTATTATCAATACTCATAAAAAGAGAATTTTGCTTAGATGTTGGAAGATCGTATTCATAATTCACACTTCTCCGATGTTTGAAGGCAACATGTTTAATAATCGATTGAGCAATACAGGTAAATTTGAATAGCCAAACAGGAAATAAAGATATTTATTTCTCTGCGTGTGAAAAAAAATTGTATGCTTTCATCTCTTCTATAAACATAATCACTACTTGATCTTATGGCATATCAGCATACTACATTTTTTTTTTTTCATCTATAGACATTTTTATAGATATCTGGCTGTCTACATGCTATATGCTTTGCATATACACAAACACACCCGCATATA
>NC_068984.1:116413044-116415322 GCF_001194135.2 Octopus bimaculoides | reverse complement strand
TATATATATATATATATATATATATATATATATATATATATATATGTGTGTGTGTGTGTGTGTGTGTGTGTGTATGTATGTGTGTGCATATATATACGTGTATATATATATATTTACATATATATATATACATACATATATCTATATCTGTAACTATACCTATCTATATACACACGTATGTATGTATATATATATATATATATATATATATACGACATCATAATAAAATGAAGAATCGTGCATCTTCAAAACTTGTTTATTACCGAATTATTTGCATTACGTTTACGATAGATCTCAGTCCCGACACATGTTTCTGCTGCTTCAATGCCCTAATGTCTCTTGAGGTAGAATTTATATGAAGTATGTTGGTTCAGTTGCAGTATATATTCATACAAGGTCGACGTATTTATGCAGCTAAGGAATTCAGCCTTTGATAGTCCTACTCTGTGTATGTATTATTAATGTGGGAGACCCATAAAAGCTTAACACACCTGATGTGAAATGCGATATGGCTATATCTTCTGGTATCATTTAAACTTAGAATGACTCTTAACAATGTAAGGGAGTGGATTAATTATGTCCGTAGTATTTTAGTCACAGATCACACGTCGTAAAGGTATTATGAACATTATAAAATAAATCGATAGATTAAGAAGAATCAAATGAATTAGGACCTGAATTCTTTTCTTTTATGTTTTTATTTGGTTCAGTCATTTGACGGCGGCCATGCTAGTGCAATGCCGTAAAGGATTTTAGTCGAAGAAATCAACGCCAGGACTTTCTAAGCCTGGGGTTTTCTAAGAGTAAGCCCCAGGACTTACTCTTTTTAAGTCTTCTAAGAGTAAGACCCCAGGACTTTATCCATCGGTTGCTTTTGCCGAGCCGCTATGTTACGCGAAGAGAAACGCACCAGCATCACTTGTCACACGATGGTAGGGTGAGGACAAACACACGCACACACACACACACATATATATATATATATACACACAAACATATACGCCGGGCTTCTGTCTGTTTCCGTCTACCAAATACACTCACAAGGCTTTGGTCCGCCCAAGGCTTATTGTAGAAGCCACTTGCCCAAGGTGCGACGTAGTTGGACTGAACCTGGAACCATGTGATTGGGAAGCAAGCTTCTTACGACACAGCCACGTCTGCGTCTATAATTGGAGATAAAAAAGTAAAAAGAAAATAAAGAAGAATCAGATTTATTGTGAGATTGTTAAAATTAATTAGAGTAAACTACGATTTTTCACTAGTAACCTTGTGTGATATTCTGATAAATATCCTTATTTGGGAAGTACTTAAATGCTTTTGTAAAAGAATGCGCGCATCTCAGAACTAATTCGTGTTTATGATTCAGTAACTTGTAGCTAGAGGTAAAGATGTGGAATATTTCTTCCAAACATAAATTATACTTCGAGTTCCCCATTGTATATGGGGAAGCTTTATTAATTATTGGCCATTTAATATCGTATTTAGTGTTCTTATCCTTTAATGACCAGATGGACCCATTCAGACATGTACTATTTATTTTATCTCAGAACGAAGCAAGGTAGTTACGCAACCTCCGTCTAAATCGGTAGAACATGATCCTATGTAATTATTAGAAATGCCATCTTCCGTTAGTATACACCTATAAACTATAATTTTTTCTGAGGCATTGTCCATCAAGCATACATAATCTGTTCCTACAGTTACAAAGATGTTTGATAATAACACTACGCTTCCTAATGGCAGAAGAATTAGGTACCTCGTCTCTATTATTCCTTTTTACCCTATGGGTATTATTAGTTTGGTTATATATCAAATTTGGTGAATTATTTTATTCATCATTCGGTTCATTAAATTTAGATGACTGTGGTTTGCGCTCAGTTATTTCCATGAACACACTGTCAATTGTTGCGGATCAAGTAAACTTATAAATGAGAATTATGCATATCTAATGATCTGACAATGCAAGTTGATGACATAATTTACTTCATATAACTGATAATCATTCTTTGTTAATAAAATATGTAAGCTGACGTTAACTAAATATTTCATTAACGAACTACCTTGTTTTCATTTACATGTATACAACCTTGGAATATATGAAACTGTTGAGTCCAAAGAAATGATACGTGGGTTATAATACGAGTCCTCTTCAATGCCTCTAAAAGCTGGTGATTTGACTTGTAATTTAAATTACTACATTGAACATTATATGTATCCATACACACACACACACAAACACACACACACACACACACACACACACACACACACACACACA
>NC_068984.1:116407881-116412349 GCF_001194135.2 Octopus bimaculoides | reverse complement strand
TATGTATGTATGTATGTATGTATGTATGTATGTATGTATGTATGTATGTATGTATGTATATATAAACGTTATGTACTCTTCAGTTATTCGTGGAATCAACAGAAATAGTAATCCATCTATCGAGAGAAAAATACCACTTAAATTTTGTGTTTATCAAACGATATATTGAAAAGACTGTATGTATGTATATATATTCCTATGCATGTGTGTGTGTGCGTGTGTCTATTTGTGTGTGTGTCTGTGTGTGTGTGTGTGTGTGTTCGTGTATTAAATAAATGGATGCATATGTACGTTTTTATAAAGTATATTTAAATATTATGCCAGTTGTTGAAAAATATGTGGTTCAACTGGTATTTGTGATACTAGAGCCTATTTCAACGTCTGCCGTAAGCAAAAACACTTGTTATAATCAATGAAAATACAAGTCAAATCATAAATTATTGTTTCTGTTGTTTGTCGTTAAAATCAACATCTTTGTCACACAATAACTTATTAATTCAGTGCCAATAGTAAATATTCCCTCTCTCCCGAAAAGTATTTCTCTCAAACGCAGGAATTCTTTGTCCCACTGGAAAATTATTTAACTTCACAAAATCATTATGTATACAACCTTCTGCTACAAATAAACACTAGTTTTCATGGATGCTACTATTTTACTTGAACTTCAGTATCTTTTATTTCACAGTTTGGTGAAAATAAAATTCGACCCCAGAATATTTGAAGCTTCATATAGCAAAAATTAATCACGGAATCATATTCAAGAGATGGATATGCTATAGATACGGCAATGATACGCTGATTGCCCAAAATAAACTTTCAAGTTATCCACTTCACGAAAAAAAAACAACAGAAAAACCGTCTTAAACCGTTTACATAGCACTCATGTTTGTTATTGGGAGCTGAATTATAAATTCATTATGATTCTATATGTAAAAAAAACGGCAGGATATATCTGATGGAAAAAATATATTTCCAACGTGAATCCATTAGCTTTCAATTAATCAATTGAGCGTCAAAGGAAGAATCGAACAAACGAATAAATAAAATACACACACACACACACACATATGACATATTGGTTTTTGAAATTCAAAGAAACTATCAATAAATATATAAATAAAAGAAAAAGTTCTAAAAAGATGAAAGAACCCCAAATAAACAGCATCCTTGCCTAAACCTTAATAGCAACTGATGTAAATAAACGAATATATAATTTAATCTATATTTATTGATAGATAGATAGATATATAGATATATAGAGAGACAGAGATAGACAGACACACACACACACGCATAGATACATGCGTATACACACACACACACACACAGACACACACACACACACACACACACACATATATATACACATACATCTATAAGTGTGATGTAAAATGTGGGTAACGTAAGAGTACATACAACCCTCTTGCTTACATATACGTGGGTGAACGTGTGCTTGTGTATATGTGTGTGTGTGTGTGCGTATGTGTGCGTGTGTGTGTGTGTATGTGTGTGTTTGTGTGTGTGTGTGTGTGTTTGTGTGTGTGTGTTTGTGTGTGTGTGTGTGTGCCTGTGTGTTTGTGTGTGTGTTTTGATTGCTTGCTTGTGTATGAACATATATCAATGCATAAATGCAGATGTGTATTCGTAAATGTTTTTTCTTTGAATTTTGAAGTTCCTAAGAGAGTTCAAGCCAGTCGCTAAGTAAACGACAAGGCGTATTAAGTTAAAGGAGTTCCCGGTGTGTATAACTATTTGGTTGAGCTGGTGTTGGTTGAGTTATTGAAACACACTCAAGCGTATGCATCTTTTTATCTATATTATATAGAAATTTTGTAGAGAAATTTTGGAATGTCTTTCAAATCCTGACTGTGCCACAAATACACTGGAATTGGAGAGTACACGTCAGTTTCAGTTGCTCTTTCTTCGAAAAATATAGTATTTTCAAGTTTTTGTGTAAATGTGTTGGTACACAACCTAATGAACCTATGATAGTAGGTCCTAGGGAGAAATTATTGTCAGGGTACAAGTGCTATAAGTTACGCCTTAATTCAGCATGAATGCTTTCTTTTTCCTGGACATTTAATGGTACATTCACGCTCCACTAGCCAGTTAACCGCTACAATAGTCCATAACCTTTTTCCCCTGTCTCACAGAATAATATTTGGTCTATTATTTAAGAGATATTTAAGAGATGAGGAATTATGTACATTATTTACATTATTTACATTTGACGGATATATCAGCCGAAACGTTGTGTTAACAACAGACAAGATGAGGACAAATATCCGTCAAATGTAAACAATGTAGGTCTGTTATGTTTGCAACGAATTTCTGTTTTTATTGGAATGTTCCACTTGTATTGCTTGTCAAAAATAAAGTGAAGAGAAATACAAGGATGGTTGTCACAATCTTATTTCTTAAACATTGCTTCTCTATACAGATTCATGAATAGGGATTAGTTTTATTCGACAATATTCAAACAATAAGTTTTTTAATTGTTTGGACACTTAGTTGCCTCAATATCCTTTATACAACTGACGTTGCATGAAAATCCATCCGTTCATTCATTCATCCAATTTTTCCGCCCACTGCTTGTGGAGGGTCGTAGGAACAGAATGCTCAGGCGCCTCTTTCAGACAGTCCTATCTGAAGTAACTCTCTTTACACTTTTCGGCTGAGAACTATAGATTTCATCCAACCATCTTGTTCTTGATCTCCCCTGAGATCTCCTCCTAGTTGGCTCAACTTTCAATAATTCGTCTTACGAGTCTTACCAGTGAGATTCAAATCGTATGTCCGTTGTCTCCACCTAAAGTCACTACAACTAGCAATAAGCCTACAAACTTATTATGGAAAACGTAGGATGGGAGCACAAAATATTGGCTGAATGCAAATAATTTTAAAACACAGCGAAATTTGATGCAGCAGGTCTAAAGGACAATTTCATTAGGTGAAATTATATTTCATATTTATAATGTACTTTGTTTTAAAACATGGAATATTATTTCACACCGTGAAGTATTAATGGTGGAAGTGTTCATCAAATATATGTCAGCAAATTAGAGGGAAACAACTCTGCAACATGTTTCATAGACTTGTACCGCACTCTTAAAACCAAAGTGTAGTTATCAGCTGACGTTATGAGGACAGTGTATGCCTTCATACGATTACAACTTATAAACAGTATTCTGCAATAACAGAGAAAGATCAGACAATTTTTGTACGCTTGTTGGTTCACTTTATTGTAAGCTTCAAATTAAAAGGCTACGAACAGTTTTATAATCTGGACCTCTTGGCTTGTTCTGAACTGCTTGAAAAGTTCCAAGAATCAATTCATGCATGCAGCTACGATTGTTTCGATAGCTCATGCATTTGAAAAACCAATCTATTCCAATTAATGAAAAATCTAATGCACACAGTTACTATGTAATGTGACTATCTACAGCCTAACCGTTTACATGTCACTATCAATATGTCCAGTCCTCGCTTTATGAGATGAAGTGCGTAAATAGCTATAAATTAGCATACTGTTGTTGATGGGAAAAGCTTGCAACTGTATTATGTGATTTCAGTTTGTAAGGGATGTAATCCACTTTCACTATCACAATGTTTAAACTGTACTGCTGAATGAGAAAGAAATGTACGATGCAAGCGTACACTCACGATAGACCCTGCAAAACGCGGTTCTATAAGCAGGCAAAAGAAACTGGGGCTGCAAGTGATTCTTACCAAGTCATTGCAACAACAGAGCCTTTAGTCCATACAACCTGACACAGATACCTCTTTTTGCTGCACACTATGATTATATTTCAAAGTTACCATCGTAATGAATGAGATGCCTCTGCTAAGACTGAAGAAGCTACATCTCTGCAGACATTGAAAAGTGAACACTGAAATAGGTAAAAGGAAATAAATACATTACGGGATACTGGCTTGTGTCTCTTAGGTCTGAGATAAGATCCTGCTTTTCAACGCTCTGGAGCAAAACATAGATACTTTATAACAATGATATATACTGGTTTCCGTTCAATTTCTTCTACGCTAAGTCCGTTAACTCAAAATAATTATTTCCTAGTAAAAGAAAATTACAGTGTCAATTTACCTGCAGCGACGCACGTTCCTACGCATTGTGTCCATGTTTTTGCAAGCTACAGCCATGATCACATTTATTTATGCAGAAAATCCAGCACGCGAAGAGGTATGATGCTAAATACAGCAATAATAATAAGAAAAAAATATTCCTGTGATGTAAGCAGAGGGTATTGATGAAGTAAATCTGATATCTATTAGATTTCGCAGAAAAAGATTGTAGTGAAAAACATTTGCAAAAGAAATTAGCAGCTTCATAGATTCACATCACTGAAAAAAATACAAGTATAATTTTCTCCCAACCAGTACCTGGAAATAATTTTTTTTAATGCTTGAAGACAGTATATATATATATATATATATATATACACACACACAC
>NC_068984.1:116407167-116407752 GCF_001194135.2 Octopus bimaculoides | reverse complement strand
TATATATATATAGATAGATAGATAGATAGATAGATAGATAGATAGATAGATAGATAGATAATACTTCCGAAATTACGTTGAAATGTAGCGAAGTTGGCAATAATTATGCAGCAGACAATAAGCATGTGGAACGAAATCTTTACATTAAATGCCATTTGGCAGTTTGTGCATCAAAGCGTCAATGCTTTTATGAGCAACTTGCTTTCGTCGAACAACTCTGGAATCACTTAAATAATTACAGCTAATTTCGTTCACATTAATATTTCTTAGGTTCATGCAATTACAGATGTAGTAAATTCTTGTTTCCTGTTTTAGCGGGTAAAAAGGCGACTGGAACGGAATTGAGAGACGGAAGCAGTAGAAATAAAAACTCTACATCTATGTATTTACAATGTACACATGCGTATATAGGCGCAGGAGTGGATGTGTGCTAAGTAGCTTGCTTACCAACTCCATGGTTCCAGACTCAGTCCCACTGTGTGTCACCTTGGACGATTGTCTTCTACTATAGCCTCGGGCCGACCAAAGCCTTGTGAGTGGATTTGGTTGACGGAAACTGAAAGAAGCCCGTCGTATATATATATA
>NC_068984.1:116404022-116406754 GCF_001194135.2 Octopus bimaculoides | reverse complement strand
TATATATATATATATATATATTACACTTCTAAGAACTGTTGAAATGTGCAAAGGTAAAATTAGTAGTCATCAGATAAAGCTGAATTGGAGAATGTAGCTTGGAGGTCTGGAAACACTGCAGCCGATGAACGGGTTTCAGAGATGTAGTGAAAGCAACGAAATTAAGGATGTGAAACAAATCGAAATGGGAAGGCTGGCCCTGAAGCCCATTATATCCTTTAGATTGGTTCTTTTAATGTCTGACTTCCATTTCAATATTGACATGACAAGAGTCTCCATCGAAGTTTTGCATATGTGATTGTGGAATAAAGAGAGAGTAAAGGTGAGAGGGCAAGAGTGAAAGAGAAAGAAGATGATGGACGTACTGCAGGATGTTGTGAAGAACATGCATTGCCGCATATATGTATGGCTAAGAGGTGGGAGTGGAGGAAAGGCATTCCTTTTTTATGGTGTGAAAACTTTTAAAGAGGTGATGGCCAATACTTATAGTTAGGATGGAACCGAACAGCTAGCTAAAATATATTTCCAGTCATAAGATCGAGAGGACACCTCGCTGTAAGAGTTCAGGCTACAAATTGACAGATGACTTGGGGTCAGATTAAGAGACTCCGGTATTTCCTGATATTAATTATGATCGACAAAGGAAGGTAGAAAAGCGATGACTACCTAAGCTGTAGTTTGAACGCAGAATGATTTCGCTTAACTTTTGTTTTTCTTTCCTTACTTCACTTTCTCCACGGATGATAAATATTTTCCCTTACTCTATATGGCCTCGTCCATTTTAATTTTGTCTATGTAGCTTATGGCATATTTTTCTAGATTTCAATGCATAGTAACGGTGTCTATGTTAGTAATTAATAAAGCGGACACATTTTAAAAGAAAACATTTAATGTTTGGTTATTTATTTATTTGATACAATATAATTAAATTCATATATCCATAATCCCATTTAAAGATCGCTCATTGAAGCATGGAGTAAAATAATTCCTATTCATTTTTCGAAACGCTGTTCCTGTGAATCATTAAAAACAAAAGTATGGAATGTTTGCAAAGCGATTTTTTTAATCTTCGCTCTGATGATTCCGAAATATCATTCATTTTGCCTGCTTCGATCTTAAATCGCTTGTTTTTGTTTTATTACATATACAATGTGGCTATGAAAGCCATGAATTTACAGCTATATTGAATTTATTTTTCAGGCACGAAGTAATTGTCAGATACAGTTACAGGCTATCGAATTAATCCACCTCATTACGGGTACTTTTCCATTATTCCCGAAGTGATGAACATAAGATTAGCTCTGGTAGATTTGATCTCCAAATGTAAGGAAACGCAACTAATTACCGCCTGGTATCGCAATACTTTCAGAAACGCGTCTTCAAATCTAAATATGTACTTTATTATTGTTTGAATGTATGTATGTATATATGTATGTGCAGATTTGTTTGGTTTATGTATTCTCATGCATATAGTTGCATATCTAGGCATGCTCAAATATATTTAAATGATAAACTTCTGGGAAGTTTTACAGATTTTTACAGTTCTAGTGATGAATTAGATCTTTAGTCTTCGAATTAGCTTTCTCCTTTCTGGTTTTGAGAAACCTAATTTCTCAAGATTGGTATTTAGGCAGTGTATTACATATCCCATGGCCCCAATAATTACAGGTATAAACTTGAATTTGTAATCTGGATAGAGTAACTGCAGATTTCTCAATAGTTCAGCATAGGAGTTCTCTGTTTCACTGATCTTCAGCTAATTTCCACAACTATACACAGTTTCTCTTCTCTATCCCAAATCAATATATCATGCCTGTTGTGCTTACATTTTATTGTGGTCTTCACTGGTACATTCCACTAGTATTCCTTTTTGTTATGAGTGGCAATGGCTTCTACCATATTGTGTGTTCTTATTTCTTTACCTTCGGGATTATCCTTTTGACGGATTTCATTATAGAGTGTCCTAGCTACAACGTCATGTCCCATCAGTAGATAATTCAATAATGACATTTTCGGACAATTGCCTATGGTGTAGGTGATATCTTCAGTGTGAACTCCACAAAGTCACGTTACTGCCTTTCCTGCATCTATATCTCTTTTGAGCATCAATTACTTTATGATGATGTCTTTGCGGCGTCGGAGACATCGAAGAGCCAAGAGTTCAGCTGGAGAGATGTTCAGATGTCGGGGACGCCTGGAAATGTAAAACCGGTCCACATCGCGCTGGCAAACGCCCGCAAAAAAGATCAACTGCTTGGAACTGGACAGGAGCTGACGTCCATTGGGATGGAGTGGGTGGGTGAAGCACCCACCACACACACAAACACGAGAGCAGAATACAATAGATGTAGTGTATTTTTTTTAATAATATCATATATACATAATTTTTACATATGTTTCATTATTGAATACTAGTATATTATGTAGTAACCGTAATATACTCTCAGTTATACATTCTGTAAATTGTTCAGATGTATATTATCAGACGAAGAAGCTTAGAAATTTGAATTATATGGAGTTAAGCATTGGTTACGAAATAGTAATTTTTCAATATATATATATACATATATATACACACACGCACACGAGATAGGTAGATAGATAGATAGATAGATAGATAGATAGATATATAGATAGATAGATAGATAGATAGATAGATAGATAGATAGATAGATAGATAGATAGATAGATAGATAGATAGATAGATAGATAGATACAATGCATGTATGCAT
>NC_068984.1:116397390-116403047 GCF_001194135.2 Octopus bimaculoides | reverse complement strand
GTGTGTGTGTGTGTGTGTGTGTGTGTGTGTGTGTGTGTGTGTGTGCGCGCGCGTGTGTGTGTGTGTGTGTGTGTGCGTGTGTGCGTTGGTGAGTGTGTGTATGCATGTCTATGTCTGGGTGCTAAGAGTGAATTGTGTATATCATCTTTTGTTTCGCCGAAGCTTAGAAAATATTCATAGAACCCATCAGCAATTTATCAATGCCAAAGAAATGAAGTATGCATTTACGTATGTATGTATGTATGCATGTATGTATGTATGTATTTATGTATGTATGTATGTATGTATGCATGTATCGATAGATAGATAGATAGATAGATAGATAGATAGATAGATAGATAGATAGATAGATAGATAGACAGAGACAGTTTGCTGTTCTGTTATTGGTAGGATCAACAACAAGTAGTCTATTCAATGATAAATGAATATCATTTAACATATATAATTTTAAAAAGAGCTACTAATAATTTCATGCTGCAGAAATACAATAATTTGGCAGAATTATATAACATGCCATGTATATCCAAGCAATCTATCGGGGTCAGTGCATGGTGTTAGGTGTATTTTTTTAAAAAAATAGCCAGGGGACTGCGCTATGAGAAAACATAAGAAAATAATGGGAGGAAAAATGCAGAGATTGGAGAGGAACGAGAAAAAAGAAAAGTATAAATACTGGAGTCGAGCCATTCAAGGCCGTGTCCCAGTATGGCCGCAGTCTAATGACTAAAAATGTAAAAGATAAAATATATGAATACATATAGAGGAAGTAGATGGCAAGACTGACAGAAAACAAGAGCTGTATTCTTGGGTGAACTTCACCGTTTACAATACTTCGGCCGTTAACAACTCTTTAACAATTCTAAGAGTAGTGAATAATAGAATCGGTGGAACTGGTACAAACTTTATGAATTTATATTCCAGATTTTAAGTCTCGCCGAGATCAACTCTTTATTTCATATTCCTTATAAGAAAGTAAAAAGAAATATATAATATATTTATAACGTACTGGAGTGGCTTCAATTGAGAAGACATCTCTTCCTAATGCATGTTATTATATGAAAGCAAGAAATCATTTCATTATTTTATTGATAAAGGAAAACGTAAACGCTTACAACAACGCAGCTTTTCAATGACGAGATGCTTCGACCAAAATGCAGTAAAACTGGTTCCCAACCGAACCCTTTCTCATGCCACTTAATCTGAGATTGAAATTGAATAATGTCGTTCGTGTATGCTATTAGGATTTACCAAATATCAATAAACCCGATAAATTTGTTTTCTGTAAGACCATCACATTACAATAATATTTTTACTTGGAGAAGTGACAAATAGATGCTTCTAAATGATATTTCAATGTATGGGTAAATTAGTGAAAAGCAATATCATTACAATATCAGGCATTTGCAGGCATATATCTCATAGCCCTCAAAACCGAAATTCAAAAAATACCACATTCAAATAGACACTTTTGCTATCATATGGCATGGCATTTCGCATATATATATCTTGATATTAAGAATGAATGAAATATCATGAAACTCCAATATTAACGCATCAGTTAAAGTATCAGGTGCACGTGTTCCGGTTCCAAACACAAATACCTTGCTTAAATTATGGATATTTTCATTGTGTCTTATTTAGTGTGCTTGAAATGTTATAGCACTTCAATTGCTGATACACCAATAAAAGCTTACGAAATCTTTCTTTCTTACTTTGCCTTTCTTTTTACTTGTTTCTATTGGTATTTCTAATATGTCGTTTCTGTTTAACTTTTATTTCGTATTAGGTTCTACAGTGTTATTCTTAATATTTTTTGTTGCTAATTGACGGTAACCTGACCGCTTGTAAGTTCAAATCTTAAAATCCACAAGGACTGCAGACGTAACATTATATATCTTTAATTTTCTACATACTTCGGTTTATACAAGCTGACGGGAATATACACCTCATCATATTATCCGTTTAACAACGGTGTCATGTTTCGATAAACATTTCTCTCTTGTCCATGTCACATCATAAAACAGAGATAATCCCAAGAAACACAATATTTATATTGTCACATACTTTGCGTTAATAGAAACACTAGAATAATAAGAATACATTCTCGTATAGAGAATCTACTCGACTTCAATTCTCCCAACTCACTACTGCTTCGAGTCGAATTTGATATTTAAATAGCTGAGTAACAACACTGTTAATAATAATAAAGTTTTGTCTTAAATTCTCTTTCCCCTTAAAATGGATCTATTCCAACAAAAGCACGTTTATATCCCTATTGCGATTGTTATTCAACTACAAATCAACATTGACCAAACAGACTCATGATCAAAACATTCAAAGCCGTGTCCATCTCGTTTGTTGTTGTTTTGTTTTCTTTTAGATATATCGTGGACTGCATTTCCTGATAAATGAGTTCTTAATCAAGAGAGTGGGTGGAGTGCTATCAGAAGAATTTGGTTGCCAAATTCTAACAGATTGAGTGACAAGTTTGAGACTCCTGATTGGGATCATGTTTTATATGTTATTTATCAGGTTTAATTCCATCGATTGTATTTTCCTTTTCGTTTACTTGATCCTAGTTTTTTCTCTATGATGTGAAATCAACACTTGAGTGCTGCTAGCTTACAGATTCAGAAGAGCATTATGATGTTTAGATGTAGTCATCTAAAGTTTTAGTTTAAATCCTACTGAATGTTGATCGCAGTTTTCATCTTTCTAAATTCAGTGAAATAAGATAGGGAAATCGGGAAGTTTACAGGAATCGATTAAATCGAATATACAAACTTTCCTCAAATCTTGATTTCGTGTATATTGAAAGATATTTGCCTTTATATTGTTCAATCAGATGGAAATGAAGGGCTAGATATCACAGTATTTAGGGTAAAATTTTAAGGTTATCTTTCTTCTGGAACATCAAACTTCATTCCACATCAAGCTTCATTGAACAAAATAATAAATTCATTACAATGAGCAATGGAGAATTCCAAGCATTGAATTCTTCTCCATTGTTGAAGAATGAAGAAAGATAAACTTGCTGCTCCTGCACTCTCAGGCAAAAAGTAGTCACGAAATGTTAAATACTTGAAAGCCTATGACAAATGAATTATTAAAGCTATCCTAACATTCCACATTCTGTATTTACTCTGGCCCTTCGCAGTTCTGGTTATTATGCCCTTCATGTACGCAACTTTGATGTTCATAAATTCTGG
This sequence comes from Octopus bimaculoides, assembly GCF_001194135.2. Lineage (NCBI taxonomy): Eukaryota > Metazoa > Mollusca > Cephalopoda > Octopoda > Octopodidae > Octopus > Octopus bimaculoides. The sequence goes on along the minus strand of NC_068984.1, from coordinate 116,399,838 downwards.
GCTGCTATTGTTGTCGTAAATTGTCCTCTGATCAAACGTGTAAGTAAAACGTACGATCAAATGTTTTCTATCCACTGTGAATGCCACGTTTTTTCTTCACCTACATTTTATAATTAAAAAAATCCGTCGTTGGTTTAAGATGTTACATTCTTACTAGAACGAGTTCTAGCTTCTTATTCTGACAAATCAAGATTTCACAGAATTAATAAATTAAGGACTAGCTGATCTCATTGCTTTTGTTCAGCCTAAGTTGAATCTTGATGGTGCAAACCTACAGCTGTGAAGCACGCCGACTTTCATTTGCAGACGTTAAGGTTGTAATTTGAAGGGGAATCAGGCGCAATTTCTGACTGGTCGAGCGATCGCATACAGGATTTTTCGTTGGCTCGAATATGAATCAAGAATATAATAAAGTTTGCTTCTATACATTTCAGCAGCTCTCGCTACAAAATGGGGGCTTATATATTCTTAAGGAGCTGATATGCGTATAGTTTCCAAGCAGTAGATTTCTGCGTTCAACTTAATTTCATTTCTCACTATAGGGAGTTCGACCATTAGATGATTGATCTCCCCTCTCACTGTCTCTAATAGATAAAATACGTTCGTGTATGACATTGGATTTGATTCATCAATCATTTATCTTCCTTATGGAAAACAGAACATTTACCGGTACTTTACATTTATTGTCGCTTTTTAAAATATGCTACCTAACATACAACAAGCTAGCCATTGTCATTTTTATGAAACTTTATGAGAGCAAGTCCGCAAACGCAAATGGAAATCACATAGGAAATGTTATGTTCTTGAAGAGTATTAGCTGCTAAAAGAATTTTAATATTTATTTTATTTATAGTTTCTAGTGTATTCCAAAATCTAAGATGTCCAAAACAATTTTTCCATTCATAATTGACAGTGTGTCTTCTTCTCCACTATATTCGAGAATACAGATCCGTTTCAATGTGTAAATCCACTCAGAAACATTTAAATGAAGTATTCGCGATGGAAAAAATTTGAAATATTGCCAATTTATTTTTGTTAAGAAATACTGAGGGAGCGGATCTGAATACAATAATCTTAATTGGATCAGAAACCATATTTGCAGTATTGACAAATATTTAATAGGGAATGTTCTCAATTCTGATAGTTGGGAAAGGCATGGAAATGACTGACAGCTAAAAGGGAATTACAATTAGTATCTAATTAAGACGTGGATATTCCTCTTTCTCACTTTCTTTCTCTCACCCCTCTCTCTCTCTCTCTCTCTCTCTCTCTCTCTCTCTCTATATATATATATATATATATATATATATATATATATATATATATATATATATATATACTATACACACACACACACACACATACATACACATACGAACACACACAAACACACACACATAGAGAGAGATAAAGATTATATACCAAAATCCACCGACAAGGCGTTGACAGACTCGAGTCCATAGTAGAAAACACTCGCCCAAAGTTCCACGAAGTGGGACTGAATCCGGAACCATGGGGTTCGGAGGTTACTTATCACACAACCACACTGAGCCTGTATTCTACGTACATACATACATACATACATGCATACATACATACATACATACATAAATACATACATGCATGCATGCATACATACATACATATATGCAGACAGACAGACATATAGATGCATACAAGCATACATATAAATACATATATATATATATATATATATGCACATATACATACATATAGATACGTATACATGTATGTGTATTATATAGCTTCACAACTACGTGGTTTCGTAGGGCTTCAACAATGAAGGCGTGTGGCTAAGTGGTTAGTGTATGCAGCTCACAATCTTAAGGACGTAAGTTCGATTTACGGCGGCACGTTGTGTCCTTGGGCAAGGTACTTTATATTACGTGTCTCCAATGCACTAAATAAGCAAAAACTGAATTGTACCAGTATTTCAGATGGCCGGCCTTGTCACATCCTGTGCCACGCTGAATTGCCTTGATAACTACGTTAAGGGAGGGCGTGTTTGTAGAGTGCTCACACGAGCAGGCTGTTCCGTTGAAAAGATTAACTGCAACTCACGTCGTCGTAACCGACGAAGTGCCATTGCATCAACATACACCAACATCATTTTATCTTAAAGAGAACACTATAGAGATCTCGAAGCGTTGATGAATGGGTTATGATATCTAGTATTAAAAATGGAAAGGAATATAAACAAAACATGAAAGAAGAAATCTTATTTGAAAAATATTAAATGAGAACCTTGTGTATTTAATACAATATAAATAAAAAAAGAAGGTATTCCACTCATATAAACATACATGAAATACATTCATATACGTTAAAAAGATTTTTGGAACATATTAAATTGAACACAACGATATATACATACATGCATGTATGTGTATGTATATATATATATATATATATATATATATATATATA
>NC_068984.1:116389557-116391732 GCF_001194135.2 Octopus bimaculoides | reverse complement strand
AATGACTTCAGCGGGAGTTTCAATTAATTCAGTTTGAAAATCGCTACCTAGGAATGCGAGAAAGTTCTCCACATAAGTTAACAAGGAATCTTTAAAAAATCTCCCTACCGAAGTTAACAAATAATCTCCTAGATCTACAAACCAAGCTTTAAAATTATATTGTTAAAAAATTAAATTGATTAGAACTATTCAGTGAAGTCATTATTTTCCTTTTTCAAATATACCTCACTGTATCATCAAAGATTTCATACACTTTCCAATATATGTATATGTATGTATATGTAGACTGCTGGGGCACCAATTACACAATACATATATATACACACATATACAGACACACACACATATACATATGTGTTTGTATATATATATATATATATATATATATATATATATACATACATACATATACATACAACACATGCTTAAACACATACAGAGACTACATACATATATACATACATATATTGATTAAATTTCCAGATGAGCTGTGTCAGTCTCTCATCAAACTTGTAAATATTTAAATTAATCCTTTTCTAGAAACTATAGCCAAATCTTCCTTTCCGATCAATATTCCCAATTTTGGTATACAATGTTCTTTATTTACTACTCGATTAATTTAACGTAAAACCTGTCATGTTATCGACCCTGTCTCACAGGCTTATTTACTGGCTGTGTTGCAGTTGCTTTTCCGTATTTTTGGTTTGTATTTCATATATATATATATATATATATATACACTATTTTGAAAACTGAAAGCAATTATTATACAACGCAAGAGAAGAAAAAATTGCAATCTAGAGACTTGGCGCGTAATTGTTTCTTTGTGATTCATAAGACGCACTTTGCAAATGGTTTTACGCCAAGTGCTTCTAGTCCTGTTGGCAAAGATATTTGTTGGCAAAGAAGAGAACAGAAAAGTGTTAATTATTTCGAAATTCTTTTATGTAAATGCTCGCTACCATGTCGCTTTTGTTTATAGATGGATTGATTCATTCTGAATGTTATCTGGCAAAAGATTATTTTTTCAAACCAATCAGAACAGAAAGCTTTTGTTCTTGCGAATGTCACTTCCATATTTTTAGTGTCTTTATTTCTACTCTGCTTCAAACAGTCCTACCCCACACACACCTCTAACAGCCGACCCGGATTCATGTGCCAACGTGGGTGCAGAGGCCTACTATGATGCCTCTACATGGTTGATCAATTTGATGACAATAGCAAACGACTCGGATCTTTTTTAAAACGGGGGCCACATTTTTCATTAACGAAACACTTTGAAACTTGGAACACTGGTAGAATGTGTCATATAAAACATCTTTTTCTCTTAGTCTTCTTAAAAAAAAAAAGAAATCCATAAATTATTCCATGTTAAAGTTGTCGTATTTCTGTAATTTCAACCAATCACTGACGTCCATTCAGCCGATATACATTAAGCGCCGACTACATAAACAAACGATTCTGAAACAATTAACCCTAACCCTAACCCTAACTCTAACCCTAACCCTAACCCTAGGGTTAGGGTTAGGGTTAGGGTTAGGGTTAGAGTTAGGGTTAGGGTTAGGGTTAAAGCAAATTTAAAATGAAAAAAGCAAATAAAACGAAGAATCGTTTGTTTATGTAGTCGGCACTTAATGTATATCGGCTGAATGGACGTCAGTGATTGGTTGAAATTATCGAAATAAGACAATTTTTTACATGAAATAAATTCGAATACCAAAATATTTTTCTTTTCTATAACACAAAATAGATAAGTATACGAAGTTTGAAAGTCTTTCGGTACCAAAAACACTACGTAAAACATTAATGAAAAATGTGGCCCCCGTTTTAAAAAAGATCCAACGACTCTCCCTCAAATCATGACATACAGTGTTAAAAAACACCAATGGTATATTGGACTGCGTGTCCTTAAATATATGCGTTTCAAATTTGGGCATATGGCCAGCAATTTTGAGTACTCATCTGGTACTTATTTTATCGACTCTGTAAGGATGGAAGGTAAAGTCGACCTTGGCGGCATTCGAACTCAGAACACAGAGACGGACGAAATGCCGCTAAACATTTCGTCAGGCGTACTACCGATTCTGTCCGCTCGTTTCCTTTCAAACACACACAAACACACACACACACACAAACACACACACATATATATATATATATATATATATATATATA
>NC_068984.1:116384207-116389157 GCF_001194135.2 Octopus bimaculoides | reverse complement strand
CTACTACTACTACTACTACTACTACTACTACTACTACTACTACTACTACTACTACTACTACTACTACTACTACTACTACTACTATTACTATTACTACTACTACTACAACAACATCGTATTATTATTGATGTTGCAGTTCTTGTTTTTGTTCATGTTCTTATAAAGCTATTGCATACTACATTAGTAGATAACAAGTCTCGACGAATCTAAAGTATCTTTCTTAGCATTCTTACAGAACATATGATACGTGCGTCGTCTCTAGTATCCTTTAGTCCTTTAAATACCAGTTTGCATGTTCTGCCAAATGCACCAATTATATCTCAGGAAGAATTGTCGCCTTTGCCTTTCAGAATGTCACAATCTCTCTGGCTAGATGCTGATATTTTAAATCTTTCAAGAATTTTGTTACTCAAGCCATTATCATATGGTATTGAAAAATCTGTGATTTTACCCTCTTTTTTTTTTTTCCTTTTTGGTTTTTGATGTCGTATGTGTTCTATTTGCTTGTCACAGGGATTAATGCAATAACGAAAAGTAATTGAATTTCCTTGAAATATCCACCTGCGAATTTTCACCTTACGTCCTATTATTATTATTATTATTATTATTATTATTATTATTATTATTATTATCATTATTATTATTATTAATATTATTGTTATTGTTGTTGTTGTTATTGTTGTTATTGTTGTTATTGTTATTATTGTTCAGTAGTTTTATTTTTATAACGTGCTTTCACTTCACTACCGAGCGCAGCTCTGTGCGCATTGGGTATGTGCTGTGGTTTGCTGTGATGCTCTTATGGTTACTGTATTGAAAGTGTTTTGCGTAGGATTTGTGCAGTGCCCAGTAGTGCAATTTTCTGTATGTTATATATATTTGTAAGTCCTGTTGTTTTTGTTATGTATTCGTCAGAATATTTTTTTATTATACCCAAGGCACCTACTATGATAGGAATTGTTTCTGTTTTTAGATTCCACATTCAAGTTGCCTCTATTTCCAGGTCTTTGTATTTTGAAAGTTTTTCCATTTCTTTTAGGGAAACGTTGTCATCTGCTGGTATTGATACATCTATTAGAAAGCATTTTTTATTATTATTATTATTATTATTATTATTATTATTATTATTATTATTATTATTATTATTATTATCACATGTTCTTTTTCTCATTGGTCGTTTACCCTAATGGTACTGCACTTGTGAGTGGATTTGGTAGACGGAAACTGAAAGAAGACGTCGTATATAGTATGTATATATGTGTATGTGTGTATGTATGTGTGTGTATTTGTGCGTATGTCTGTGTATCTGTGTGAGTGTGTGTTTGTGGGGGTGTTTTGTGTCTGTGTTTGACCCCCCCCCCCACCGCTTGACAACTAGTACTGGTGTGTTTACGACCCCGTGATTCAGCAAAAGATCCCGATAGAGAAAGTTTCAGGCTTAAAAAATAAAAGTAAATTTAACTAAAGTTTCAAGGCTTTCCCAGCATGGCCGCAATCAAATGAAAAAAAAATGACTAAAAGATAAAAGATATATATATATATGTGTGTGTGTGTGTACAGGCGCAGGAGCGGCTGTGTAGTAGGAAGCTTACTTCCTAACCACATGGTTCCGGGTTCAGTTCCACTGGGTGTCACTTTGGATAAATGTCCTCTACTATAGCCTCGGGCTGACCAAAGCCTTTGAGTGGGTTTGTAGACGGAAACTGAAAGGAGCCCATATATATCTGAGGATGACGAATATTATTTTCGGAATTTCTTTCGTAAGTATCTACAAACATTGGAAGCGTAAACGGCCGTAAGAAATGTCATGTCATGCTCTGTACTAAAAAAAATGATCAAGCGATGTGGTTCAATCTGTTTGTTGATCAAAAGTTTTCTCCATTTTCTGATTATTCAAATTTATATGTGTGCATGTGAGTGTGTGTGTGTATGTGAGTGTGTGTGTGTGTGTGTGTGTGTAGTTATGTATGTGTTTGTCCCCCACTATCACTTGACAACCGATGTTGCTATGTTTACGTCCTCACAACTTAGCGGTTTAGGAAAAAAGAAACGATAGAATAAGTGCTAGGCTTACAAAGAATGAGTCCTGGGGTGGATTTGTTCGATTAAAGGCGGTGCTCCAGCATGGCCGCAGTCAAATGACTGGAACAAATGAAAGAATAAAATGATATATATATGTGTGTGCATACACATGTTTGTGTGTCCGTGCATCTATGTCTATATGGGTGTATTCACATGTTTGTTAGCTGTTAGAAGGTGAATATATCAAAGTAACTGGCGGTTTCATTACCGCCAATCTCCTGACTGAAAATAGCGTACAATGAAACTGGCAGTCATTGGGATTTATTGATCTTTCCAATTCTGGGATTAAACATTTAGTTACATACAGTATTAAGTTGTCTCTTCTTTACGATACGTGTGGGTGTATTTAGTCTGCTAACCTTCTTTATTTACGCACATATGCTCACGCACAAACATACCCACACGCGAAGACATACACTAACGCATACATGTACTCATCCGTTCACATGTATTTCTCATACGGCTTTTGACTTATTTTACCCGTTATACATACACATACATACGTATATGTATACATAAATATACAAATACATTGATACTTATATATATATATACATATACATTCATAAACACATATATATTATACATATGTATGTATTTATATATTAAAAATATTTGTATATATATATATATAAATATGTGCATATATATATATAATACAGGTATACATGCATATAAACATTTGCACACACACACACACACACACACACACACACACACACACACACACACACACTCAGATATATCTGTCTGTGCGTGTATTTATACATGCATGTATGAATGTACATAGTTCGACGCATTTTCCTAGACAGATATTAGTCATTTCACTTAACTCAAGGAGAAATCATATATATTACGAATTCAGACTTTTCTCTATAGAAAGCTTGTGTTTTAGCCAAAAGGAACCAATATACTTACCGGTATTCGTGCTCGACGCATCAACTGCAATTGTGACTAATCTGATAAATGGAATGTCTTCCTCAAACAATATTTTTCGGTCTTTCATTGTTTATTCTCTTATTTTCTCTCTTTCTCTTTTATCTTATTTCTTCTATGATCAGAACACATTAAGCAGTCTTATAGAACAGGTTGGAATACCGAGAGAATATTTTACGGCTTTTCAGTTTGATGTCGAAAGCAATATTGCTTTTTACAATTATATGAAGTCTCATAACCTGCATGTACACTTTACATATATTCTGTCGTTATAGCTTAACAGTAATCTCTGTCATAAAACCACAGCCGGTATATACTTAAGTTTAAGGAAGCACTCAAACCTTGAAATAAAAGGGGAAAGAACGTCGTAAAAACAGTAAAAATAGTAAGCTCCCTACAAGCAAAATACCAACATAAAATAAATGACCGATCTACATTAAAATTCTGTTACTGCAGGCTAACTTATAATGGTAACCTATGTAGAACATTGCGCATAATCTATACATTATTTAAGTGATAAATATCTCTCGATTTTTATTTTATTTAATAGTTATTGCTTTCGTTTTGTTTTGTTTTTTTCTTTTTATCGTTATTTTATCTTCAATGTGGTGGTAATTGTATTTGAAGGAGAGAAACGGTTGAGGTATATTGCTGAACGGACGAAAATAAACACTTTCCAACGCGGAAGTGCGAGTTTTTTTCTTTATTATTTTGTTTCAAATAGATGTTGGTAAGTGATAGCAGGAGATCTGAAAATTTCGTCGACTATTATGATATAAATCTAAATGCAAACTTCGGCGCTATTTTTATTCAATTAGAAAATTACGAAACTAAATATTAAAGATTAGGCTTTGGATCATTGGTATTCCGAACATTTCTATAGTAGGCGCAGGCATGACTGTCTGGTAAGAAGATTGCTTCACGACCACATGTATCCAGGTTCAGTCCCCTGCGTGGCATCTTGGACATGTGCCTTCTGCTATAGCCGGAATCCGAGCAAAGCCCTGTCAGTGAATTTTGCAGACAGAAACTGAAAGACACGCGTGTGTGTGTGTGTGTGTCTGTGTCTGTGTCTGTGTCTGTGTGTCTTTGTGTTTGCGTTGACCCCCACCACCGTTTGGCAACCTGTCTTGGCTTGTTTACTCCCCCGTATCTTAGCATTTCGGCTAAGAGAACAATAGAATAAGTACTTAAAAACAAAAATAAGTAGTGGGGTCGATTCGTTCGACTGAAACCCTTCAAGTTGGTGCCCCAACATGGCCGCAGGCCAGTGACTGTAACAATTAAGATATAAAAGATGATAAAATTGTCCTGTTTTCGTGATTCAGAAATCAAGTTCCTTTTAGGCTTGTAACGAAAATATATGCTAACAAAATCTGTAAACGTAACAATACAAATTATCAAGAATTACGAGGAAAATTAAAAGGCTATATACAAAATTAACCATTATAGAAATATATACAAAATTAGTAAAGACTAGTGTATAAGAAACCTTGGGTTTCCCTAATAAATCGTAATTTATTTCTTATTCCGGCATGCAGAATGACAATCAGTGATTCACACTCTGTAAGAAGTAAATATAAATCCATAGAGATATATTACTATTTCGGGTGCCACGAAATCATTAGACGTGTACTCATTTTAGGGTACTTTTTAAGAATCAGTCACCACGGAACACAGGGTCAATGAAAATACTTTACATGGTCCCTCGACCTATTAGAAATAGCAGCAAAATATTCTTTAAAATCAAACTCTGTCGCATAGTCTTCCCGACACTGCGTCAAAGTGAAAGAAAAGATTGTTAAAACATGGATGTTCAGAGATAAACAAGGAGCAAAAGAAAAAAAAAATGATATTCTTTTCTCTTGGTGATTTTTGATATACATAGGTATATATAAATAGCTATCCACACACGCACGCACACATACGTAT
>NC_068984.1:116377387-116384183 GCF_001194135.2 Octopus bimaculoides | reverse complement strand
TATAGGTAGGTAGGTAGGTAGGGCATAACGTAACTTGATGACTGAAATTTTAAGAAAAGTCAAAACTAGAATATAAAGTACACCTATTTACATAAAGGTACTCAAATGCTCGGTGATAGGCAGCTTTCTAAAATGTTTCATTTTTCTTTATATGTGCTCCAACTCTATGCCGTTTTTTTTTTAAAGCGTCTCACATTGACTATCCTGTCACGATGAATATTTTAATATAATCGTTCCAAGCGAGATCAACCAGTGTTTCCTTCTTTGGGTGCGATATGGCAGTGACCATCCTGCTTTCCGAAGAAAGTCACAGCCTAAGGCCTATATTTTTCTGTAATAAGGATATTAATACAAACAATGTACTTGACAACCCACAGTAAAGTGTAACCTTTTACACTATCATCGGTCAGAGTACACGACCAACTATAACAAATTGTACTAATTCCCTACATAAATTAGCTTACATTTCCACCACATTACTTAATGCCAGAAACGAAATCTTCAGCAAATGCAAGCACATGAACAAATTTCTTCTGTCAAACTAGAGGACACTACCCTCTCTGGATAGAGAAAATGTATGGCAAACTTTGGACTCCTCAGCTGTATTAATTATAATTTCTACGGTCAAATGAGAGGTAACTCTTAATTGTTTTTCTCCTTTCCTTTCCTTTTTCGATTTTTATCTAGCTTTTGTCATCTCATTCTACTTTTTGCACAAACCCTCTCGATTTTTTTCTCATGGTTTCTCATGTACCATCGTCCTGATTTTCAAATTGAACTTACCATGTGCCCTGACCCTGGTGATTGCGTGGAGGCACAAGACATGTTATATAAATCTTCTTAGTTATCTTCATGGCAAGAATCTACTAGAAGATTTTATTTTAGTAATGTCTACATTAAATGATATCTATATCTCACTGGATGGAGTATCTTTTTGTTGATCCCTCCTTAACTGAACAGCAAACTGTGTGTGTGTGTGCATGTATTTCTTAGTGTATGATCGTTTCTAAATAAACACCCACACTAAGCTGCGTTTTTACAACCTTATTTACAGATCTACATTATTTGTGCATTTTATTACGATAGTTAAATATCTTGAGGACATTTTTTTAATGCCAGCTGTAAAGTTTATTAAACGCCACTTAAATTATGTACGCGATTTAATTACATCCAATTAAAACATACGTGTCTACAAGGATTAATACGTAATCTTTTAAATCATAAGCTGATTAGCCAGAGACATATATAACTGTCCAAATGAGAAACAAATTAATAGCGCAAAACTCATTTAAGAGGCAAGCTATCATCTTGTGACTTTCTTGATTATTGAAAAAAAAATTCAGTTTGCATTGACACTATTGTACGTCTGCAATATTGTATTTTCGACAATGTCTTACTTTCATAACTTGTATATTTTGGCATGCTAACTGTTATTGTCTGTTATTGACAGTTCAACATGGAAAATATGGAAAAAATCATTGACAATATAAGAATGAGTTATCTGTAAAACACGAGAAAAGAAATAACATATAATGACAATATAAATTCAAATTTATAACGGGAAATTTTCACTCGTATGACATTACTATGTAATAAAAGATGGCGTAACGTCTTGCAGTTTCTGTTTTAAAAGTAACCGGAAGCCTCCTCGTTCTTTAACTCTTAAACAGCGAGCATCATCAATTGATGTTTCATTAAAGAACAGCAGAGATCATCAACCAATGTGTATTTTTCTATGTGGGAAACTCGAAAGAATTTATGCTCATACCGGATGCAAAGGAAAGTGAATATTTTGCCGTACTTTTCAATAATGAGATTGTAAATTACATTGTGCGAGAGACTAGAGAATTATTATAGTTTTTGTGTTTTTCTAAAGTGAAAACAAGTCTAAATATTACCCTTAAAAAAAAGAAACATTGAGTGGGGGTGAGCGTTTGCCACATGCATTCGTGCAACACTTTCTCTCCCTACCATGTTCACATATCTTCGGATAAACCTCTGTAGTTACATAACTGCCGCTACTATATAATCGACGCTATATAAGGAAATCTGGAAGATAAAGATACTCTTACCTTTCCCTCCCCACACAATAAATATGACCCTTCTATTAGGACTGTTATTTCTTCAGTAGTACACCCATATAAATATATATTTCTCTAAAGTATTGGATCTATTCCTCATACCATCTAACTTTCCAATCTCCATAAAATCCCACTCTTAGATTTTTCTCTTTCTTTTTCACAGTCTCACTTTCTCTCTCTCTCTCTTTCTCGCTCTCTCACTTCTCTCTCTCTCTCTCTCTCTCTCTCTCTCTCTCTCTCTCTCTCTATCTATCTATCTATCTATCTCTCTTATTATGTTTCTACTTCTGTCTCCCTTTCACTTTCTCTCTACTAGTTTTATTGTGACACCATATCTTAAAATTACTAGTTTTTGTTTGTTACTTTCATATTCCATCTTAATAAATATATATTCTTTAGATGTGAAACTTATTGTATTATTCACGATTCTTTATGATACAGTAAAAGGTGCGCTTCTTAAGATCTTTCCTTCCTCTCTTTATTTCACTTTCGCACTTTTATCTCCTTGTTATATTTTTACTTCTCTTATATGTTTTATCTTTTTGTATCTTTTCTGCCGCTTTCTATTCCATATTACCTCTCATTCCCTCTGCCCACCCCACTATGAAATGACAAAGAAAGCAAGCAGATAGGTAATATTTTCTTTCTATGGATATAATTCGTCGATACATATTAAAATGATGGTCAATAACCAAGGAAATATGTTATGATATACTTCAACATTCAGAATTTCAGTTGTATATTATTATGTATACTGACATTATCAACGAAGAGAGGCTATAGCCATCCTTATATACAGCATTTTGATCCCTTGGTCAGAATCTCTCGTTGTCGACGTCTTTGACATTAGCTCTATCCAAGTAGCTTATCTGTAGCCAGTGAATTAGCCTTTACATGCTGATGGCTGCGAAGGGTGCCTGTGCCTGAGGTGGCTGTTAAGGCCAAGGGCGGTGTAGAAGAGGCGGAGGCTTTATCGTAGGGGAAGGTTGGCGGAGAACGAGAGGTGCGAGCCAGTTGCATCTTTGACGTCTGCTCTCTGATACTCTGCGTCTGTTATTTTCCGTTTGGTCCGTTTCTTTGACGATGGCACGGTGTCACTTTGGGCAGTCCTTGGAGATTGTCTGCTAGGTATGTGGGTCAATGGAGCAGCGGAAGAGATTGGCCTTCAGCTGGTCCCAAAAACAGAATTTGGGGGCTCTCTGTGATCTGATGCCTGAGGCCAACTCCGCAGAGAGAGTTGACGCGGGAGACTTGTGTGTGACATAAGTATAGTGTGTCCAGACTAGCGGATCAATACCTTTATATGCGATTCATATGAAGATTAAATAGTACATGGTATTTTTTTTTTGTAGTTCCGTAGATTAAATAACGTAAAATAGAAACCATCATAGAAGCCATACATGTTATCTGTAGAGTTGCTTCTTCGGAAAACTGTGTGAGAGGTCTTAGAAAATTCATACGATGTTAAAATATAGATTAGTAAAAAAAATTAAGCCTTTTAATGCATAAACATTAAGAATTGAAATGAAAGAAGTTAGGGTATTAAAAGCTATTGAAGATTTTTTTCTTTGAAGACATATTACATACTGAACTGGATGTGCAATATATATGCTTACTTTTACACGACATAGTGTCAAAGATAAAGGTGCTGTCACGTCTATATGATGTCGGAAAGATTTCCTTTAATTGTTTTCTTACCATGTAAATTAAATACGCTAATCGCATACCAATGTAATTATGGAATTTCTTGTATGAGCTATTTGATAAATATATTCCAGTATCTTAATTGCTGAAAGAAATATGTAGAATAAACATTAAAATGTCTTTAAATGTACAGGTACACTAACATAGTTTCAAAAACAAAAATCAGTTATTTGAGAAAAAAAATCGAGAGATTGTAATTTTAAAATGCTTTTTTTTTTAAACTAAAGCTCATTTAAAGTAACGACAACATGAGAACTTTAGACAAGAAATTAGTTATTTATTTTCCATCATTAAACAAAGAACAATATATTGGACTCAAAAACAATTCAAGGAAATTCGAACTGATGTTAGTTTTATATTAGCTGAAGAAGAATTGGTTTCCTTTTCCAGTGATCAAGGACTAAAAATCTAACAAGAGATGCTATCCCTTAGAAAGTCTTGTTTTTCCATAGGATTAGAATATTCTTGAATGGCCAAAATAAAATTGTATATTTTGATTAAATTTTCACCATCATATCTATGTGAATTCGGAGTTTTATCCACTGGTCAATATTGAATACAAAATAATGCAAAAACTATTCAGATGACGGAGAAAATGAAAATCAATTTATTTAACAAACGGCACAATACAGAAAGAAAATCATAGCGGTCATGCTTCTCTCAAGTATGATATAACAAAGTAAGCAATTAATTTTCTATATTTTGTTCTAAATTTTTAATTATGAAACGTGTTTATTAAAATCTTTCCGTGCGAAGTGCGTCGGTGATTTTTCATTTTTCTTCTATTGCTCCACGAAATCAAAATTGTTGAGAAATAATGCTCTGTACAATTAACACTCAGTGATATAGCACAACTGATATATAAAACATACTCTACAAAAGCTCACTCCATAATGTAACATAAATCACAGTGCACATGTTACTTTACACATATTTACTACTATATACAGTAACACAGTACATAACGCAGTACATAATTTCACACCGAAAATAAAATAATAGTTCACATCATAAACAACTCACATTCTGCATGACTGCTTCCTCTTTCGTTCCAACTGTCTCTTGATCATGTGAAAGTACCGCTAACTGTCATTCAAATAACATACCGTTAATTTTTTTATACATAAAAGATATACTGCACTATATAATCCAACATATATTCTATCACAAAGAAAGAAATGAAGCGGTCTTAACCAGAAATTTATTCAGTTAGGGTTGACAAGGAGCTAAGTAATAAAAAATGCGAACCGCACACGCAGGACCTTTACAATCAAAATTCACTAAAACATCACATTACACAACTCATAGAATATCTAACGAAACAGAATATCATATGCCATCATCGGAGTTAGCTGGTCGAAACTTTGAAGTCATTGACCAACAACATTCTTGTATAAGAACAATTCGTACTCTACAATAATATGGAGTAACGGATCAGATTAATCTAAAATTTATTTTATTACAACTGAACATAAAAGCATATATATATACTCTTTTACTCTTTTACTTGTTTCAGTCATTTGACTGCGGCTATGCTGGAGCACCGCCTTTAGTCGAGCCAATCGACCCCAGGACTTATTCTTTGTAAGCCTAGTACTTATTCTATCGGTCTCTTTAGCCGATCCACTAAGTTACGGGGACGTAAGCAGATCAGCATAGGTTGTCAAGCGATGTTGGGAGACAAGCACAGACACACAAACACACACACACACACACACACACAAATATATATATATATATATATATATATATATATATACGACGGGCTTCTTTCAGTTTCCGTCTACCAAATCCACTCACAAGGCTTTGGTCGGCCCGAGGCTAAAGTAGAAGACACTTTTCCAAGATGCCACGCAATGGGACTGAACCCAGAACCATGTGGTTGGTAAGCAAGCTACATACCACACAGAAGTTGGGGTCAATAAGGAGTACGGTTGGACATTTATTTGAAATCTCTACAATTGTTTCTGCGCAACGTAGTTCTCAGGATTGCACGTATTTCGCTACATAACCGTTTCCCTGCATTACGATATTTAGTTGCATTTCCTCAGGCGATATATAAATATTGTCTCCGTAAATTCAAATTCTCGGCTTCAAGAGCATCCTATCTGTTTGTTGTGTCCTAGAGTTAGTAGTATCCACTGAGTGTATCAAGAGATGTGTAGTGGTTAAAGGACCGTTGGCAAATTGCTTTGAATGTGTGGATAGAGCGGGGTTGGGGGGGGGGGTTACTGTTAAAGTGATTGTTGTTTTAAAGGGATTGGCATTTGTACTGTTGATTTGTTCTTCATAGTTAGTTACACTTGCGATTGCCCTTGAAGCCGAGTATTTGAATTTGCAGGGATAATATATATCGCCTGAGGAAATACAACTAGATCTCATAATGCAGGGGAACGGTTACATAACTAAATAGCTACAAGCCTAGAGAATAATGTTGTGTGAAAACAATTCTATTGATTACAAATAAATGTCCAACCGTACTCCTTCTTCATGACTCCAGCTTCTTCATTCAGTTAGCTATTCACACACTGCAGAAGCCAAAAGACACATCTGGAAACACATTTAATATTACTACAGGATAGCACAGGGCGAAAACTGAAGATGCACGAGCTTTATACTGTACTCTACTACGTTCTTAACAGAATACTACATAAGTTTATATCTTAGAGCCCCTTCGGTCACGAATGACCATGGGATTGCACCTAGAAAGTTACCCTCCGAGGAAAAAGTCTGGGCAAGGTTGTTTGTGGAAGACCAGCAGTCGGCCATGCATACCGGCGTCCCCTCTCCATGCGATCGATGTTTTCCAAGGGAAAAGCAAAGGCCGGTCGCGACTCATTTCTACGGCTGAGTTAACTGGAGCAACGTGAAATAAAGTGTCTTGCTCAAGAACACAACACGCAGCCCGGTCCGGGAATCAAACTCACAACCCCACGATTGTAATCTCGACACTCTAACCTCTGAGCCATGCGCCTACACAAGTTTATATATATATATATATATATATATAT
>NC_068984.1:116376605-116377048 GCF_001194135.2 Octopus bimaculoides | reverse complement strand
TATATATATATATATATATATATATATTAATGCTTGCTTTTATGTTCAGTTATAATCAAAAAAGCTATTTTAGATTAATCTGATGGGTTACTCTATACTTTTGTAGAATACATATCTGGCGTGTGCCCCAACCATCAGCTTGACAATTGATTCTATTGGTGTATCCCACTCAATAGAATCTCAAATGGGTCTATGAGTGTGTACATGTATATACATATGTACGTGAAAATACATACTGTATGTGTAAATATGAAAGAAAAATATAGTGACAGCCAAAGATAGAATATATATTCACTTAAAGCGTCAATTCACATTTCTCAACCCAAACGTTCACATCGCGGTTCTTCAAATTCTTCTGTTGCCTTGAATAAATATATGTACGTGCTTCTATGTTTCTGTCTATCTATCTATGTATATATATGTATATATGTATATGTATATAT
>NC_068984.1:116368897-116376595 GCF_001194135.2 Octopus bimaculoides | reverse complement strand
ATATATATATATATATATATGCACATATGTATTTGTGTGCATATATGCGTGTTTTGTGTATTTTGTCTCTGTCCAAGTTGGTGTTTCACGGTAAGGACGTTGTATGAATGCACATAGATAACTTTAACTCTGGCATAGTCTTAGCTGAGACAGCTAAAGCAAACAGAAACACTATTTTAATTTATACATTAGTAATTTTCTAAACAGAATTTTCGTGTCTAAGATATGAGTTGAGCATAAATATTAAATGTTCTTACCTGACTTTCTTCTCTGGAGACAGATAGTCTTTTCTCGTAAAGACGGACGGAGCCCTAGAAATAGAAAAGAGAGACAATCAAAAACAATAATAGATTCACCAAATATTTTCTTCAAATATATTGGATGTATATATATTATTCATGGGCGACGACTTTCTTTAATTGGTTGGTCATTAAATGCTAATTGAATGAGAGGTTTTTTCTGTCTGAAATATTTTAATGATGTATTTTAAAAGTAAGGAGGAATACTGATTATTTTTACTGATAAGCATATGTATAATCTTCCTCTTTCCTTGTTCCAATTATTGGACTACGGCCGTGCCGGGGTGCCGCCTTGAATAATTTATTTGAAAAAGTTAACCCCAGCACTTATTCTTTAAAGCCTAGTACTTATTTTATCACTCTATTCTGTTTGACTGTTAAATTACGGAGACAGAGACAAACCAACACCGGTGGGATCAAACACAAAGACATGCATATCTAGATACATACAACCACACACACACACATGCACAGACATTTCCGCTGGGCTTCCTTCAGTTTCTGCCAACTAAATCCTTTCACTAGGTTTTGGTTGACCGGGACTATAGTAGAAGACACACAATGGGATTGAGTGCAGATCATATGGTTAGGAAACAAGCTACTGAACCTCACATTCATGTCTGCAACGTATTAAAGCTAAGGTACCATACTTAAAAATCAGGACAAGATTTGATAAAAGCCTTCAACGCGGTATTTCCGTATGGTCGCAGTCCAATGACTGAAACAATTACAACAATTACAGACCAAACCGGAAATCAAAACCACATCAAGTACTTGAGTCTTAAGGAAATTATAATAATTATAATATATTACTCTCAACATTTAATATTTTGGTTGAACATCTGCTTATCAATATTAATCAAGAGTCTGTGTGGTAAGATGCTTCCTTCTCCACAGATTGTTCCGGGTTCAGTCCCACCGCGTGGTACCTAGTGTAAGTGTCTTCTACTATAGCCTCGGGCTGACCAAAGCCTTGTAAGTAGATTTGGTAGACGGAAACTGAAAGATGCCCGTCGTATATATATATATATATATATATATAATTAGTAAAATCTATTTGCCACCGTAAAGTGGCAGTCCTGCTTAGGACGATGTTACTATTATTCAGCTTCAGGAAAACATCTTTTCCAGCTGCCTACCGACAATTCATCATAATTGTATACATACATACTCAGTATGCACGTATACAACTACGTGCGTTGACTGCAGCATCAGACCGCTTTAGCTCTTATTTCTAGTATTGTAGGTGTTTTAACTCCCTCAGTCACACACACACACCACACACAAACACACACACACACACACAAACACACACATACACACACACATAAACACACGCACACACGCACGCGCACACACACACACACATTAATACAAGACGAGCTTCCACACAGTTTGTGAATCTTCCAAATTTCCTTGCAAAGCATTGGTCAATTCGTGTGTTATGGTTGAAGACACTTGCCCAAGATGCCAACTAGTGGGATTGAATCTAGAACGATATGGTTGCAAAGCGAACGCTTTACCAGGCAGATGTATTTCTGCTTGAGAGAGGGAGAGTGTGAGGAAAGAGAAGTAGAGAGAGGGAGAGAGAAAGGAGATAAATAGGAATCAATGTAAAGCGAACTGTATCCTTTATTTTCTCCGAAATTACGTTTATGCAACAAACTATTCCGCACGCATTCACAATTCTTCTCCGTTCTCGCTATGCTCATAAACGTTGTATAAATACAGTTACTGGTTATAAATAATAGATTTACATTCGGGAATATTTCGCTGCTAACACGTTTCATTTTTGTATATAATTCCTTTTTCATTATAATTTTTTGTTTTGATTTTTATATATTTCTATTATTTTTTATTATTCATATTTTTTATTATTCATATTATTATGTGTTTAATACATTTCAGTTAAGATAAATTTGGAATATTTATTTCTATGGGCAGTTAACATTGACCTTCACATGTCATGATGACATAGATACATATATATACATGTTCGTTAATCAATACTTGCTATTGATATACAATACACATTCATGTTCATTCATGAAATTATTAATCTAAAATTTACTGATTACCGTTATTATTGTCGTTGTTGTTTTTCTTCATGTTGTTTAGTGACTTCGCTATTATGCGTATGCCAGCTCTTATCAAGGAGATCTATAACACCTAGACAATGGACTGTGATCTTAAACGCAGTCGATAACAGAATCCTCAAAATTCACCCTATTGTTCAATACTGCTTTAATTCTTCAGTTATATTTGTCATTGCAATAAAGGCCATGCTAGAGCAGTCTTTAAAATAATTATGATTTGTTCTATTTGAGTTAGAATAAGTACATAAGTAGATGAGCTTGTCAAAATTATATATTAGCGACAGAGGCAGTATTGATATCGGAAGGTAATACTTATCCCCACTTAAACATGGTAATTATCCCCACTTACTTTTTTCTAACAGAATATGTACGTTTACATGAGTATAAATATTACCAATGGTTAGGGCAGTGGTTAGGCCCAGTGGTTAGGGCAGCGGACACGCGGTCATAGGATCGCAGTTTCGATTCCCAGACCGGGCGTTGTGAGTGTTTATTGAGCGAAAACACCTAAAGCTCCACGAGGCTCCGGCAGGGGATAGTGGCTAACCCTGCTGTACTCTTTCACCACAACTTTCTCTCACTCTAACTTCCTGTTTCTGTTGTACCTGTAATTCAATGGGCCAGCCTTGTCACCCTCTGTGTCACGCTGAATATCCCCGAGAACTACGTTAAGGGCACACGTGTCTGTGGAGTGCTCAGCCACTTGCACGTTAATTTCACGAGCAAGCTGTTCCGTTGATCGTATCAGATGGGACCCTCATCGTCGTAACCGATGGAGTGCTCCTCCTTATGATAAATATTACCTATAAGAAGATGAACCTAATGGCAACATAGAGGTACGGATTTAAACACTATTTATTTATTTAGCTCTGTATATTCCCATAGATATAGTTCCTCTATGTGCCCTGACCACAGGCGTCGATGTTCAATGATCTCCGTACCAAAGTCAGAATGTACATTATTTTTCTTGGGAAAATACAGCAGTGGTTTCCCGTTGCCTTCTGCCGGATCATTTACAGCTCACTCAGTTTGTCTCCTATTTTACCTCCTCCTTGAGGTACAGTGCACAGTAAAAGCATGGTTTGTGAAACATCAGGGCATGTCTCTACATCTATAGGCGTGTGTGCCATACGGTTACAGACCAGCCTTTCTCCAAGACCTGAGTAACTTATCCACAGTTCTATCCTTTCAATTGCTTTTCAGTATTATCTACATTTACAGAGATAACCCTCAGGATATTTGGCAAAGCAATTTCCGGTATTCTTTTATTCTTTCTGGTATTCTTTTATTCAAGTTTCAATCGTGCAGCTGTGGTCCTGCTGGAGCACCACAGCGGCTATGTAGTACACGTCAGTTTATATCCTCAGTACATGAATGTGTGTATATATATGCGTATGTATGTAATATATTATGCTGTATTTAATTCTACTTTATTATATTATATGGGGAACTCTCATTATTAAAATTACATTGAATGTGAAACAGAATAATTTATTTTTTAATTGATTCAAAATTAAATTCATTATGTGTCGAAAATATGAGACGTGTTTTAGTAACACTTTTACATTTTAGATAGTTACAGTGCAATATTCATAGGGTATCCTCATTCTAGGGCCAACAAAAAGATGCTTATAATATCTGTGCAAGATTCTAACATGCTTTCTAGAAATGTGCCTTGGAAGAGGATGCTATCTTCCATTCTGTAAGTAATTTGTGGAGGCTTTTTGCAATGATTTTTTAAAAATTCTCTTGGGCATCCAATCGTTAGCATCTTTTGTATAATCACCGGTAAAATATGACAGGAAATCTAGCAAATGGTGACATCTGAATTGGGGGTCTTCTCATCTTCCGCTAAAACAAG
Source organism: Octopus bimaculoides (assembly GCF_001194135.2). Lineage (NCBI taxonomy): Eukaryota > Metazoa > Mollusca > Cephalopoda > Octopoda > Octopodidae > Octopus > Octopus bimaculoides. The sequence continues at coordinate 116,372,339 of NC_068984.1, read as the reverse complement.
TAAAATATTTTTATTGACTAAATTTTAGCGAAAACTTTTCTTCGCTCAAGCAGATTGCTACGTTAGTGACCTCCATATAACATGCTTGTTAACAAATAATAGGAGAGATGCGTTTAAAAACTCAAACAACCTGACACAAAATGTCAGTCCTGTTAGCAATATTGGCAATGAGTGTGGACGGTTAAATGTATGTGTGTACATGTGTATATATGAATATATATACGCGTGTACATGTATATATATAAATATATATAAATACCTACATACATATAAGAAATGCTGTATCTAAGATACACCAGGTTTAAAATCTAATATCATTATTGAATACATTGAATTTAAGATAGGATGCTAGCGCTAGTTTCCACACACACACACACACACACATACACAGATATATATAGATATATATCAATACATCATTGAATCAGCCAGACTACCGGATGTTGTTATACATTATCGGTCACATTGCCCCATCTCACATTGTTGTAGTTTCCGAATGATGCCACTCCGCTGGCTAGGCGGGCAAGTCGACATTCCCCGAGAACGGATCACCCGTTCGATGCAGAGTAACCCATTTAGAGCTGCGTGGACTGAAGCATCGAGAAATGAACTGTATTTCTGAAGAATACAACGTAATGTACTGCTGGTCTGGGAATCGAAACCAGAACCTTGTGATCATTAATACAACAGCCTCATCATACATCCACCCGCCTTCACACGCTCGTATATATATATATATATATATATATATATATATATATATATATGTATGCATGCATGCTTACATGTTCATGTTCAAATTTAAGTGTGCATAAATATATGTATCTATATAGTACTCATGAATCTCAAACTTGCGATAATTATAATACTCTCTTGAGCTTTACATGGTGAGACATGCATTTATTCATTAATTTATAACTGCAATAGCTATTACGCATAAGTTAGACTCAAGTAAGATTTATTGCGCAAAATATGGAAGAAATTGCCATAAATCTCGGAAAATTGCCTACACATACTCCTATTATATATAATTTAATTCACTTCTTTATATCCTTTTCAAATCAATGAAAATACAGATTGACAAGGATTCGCTAAATTTTGAGATCTCAAGCATACAGCTTCAATTATGAAAGTCTTGGAAATGACATTGACTTAACATGGCAATTTCTTTTGTTACGAAAGGGAGTAATTTTCAATATGGAAGCATGTCACATAAACCAAATTCGTCATCTTTCTTAATACGCTTATGAATTTTTTGGAGACATCGTTACACGTCATATACAGTAGAATATTTTGAGAAAAATTCATACACCGTTTGTGGCTTTTGTAATAAAATACTAAGCGTTGAAATACTTGTAAATCACTCATAAAAAAAACAAATAATTTATGCATGCAGTATGTTGTTCTTTCTCGAATTCAGCGAAGTTTTATTCTAGCTAGTACTATTCACATTTAAGCACAATAACAATTGTTAAGTGATTGCAGTGCATACATAACGTTAAGGAATCATCAGTTGCATTTAAGAATGAAATAGCCCCCTGTGAGTGTCACTGAGGTATACTCTACGAAGTAGCTCGACAGGCTAGATGTAGCAACCAAATCTCCTATACCATAGAGATGTCTGTAATACACTGAATCCGACCAGAAGCAGGTGTAGTCCGAGTCAATTATGTATATAATACAAAGTATTTAAAAGCATTCTTTAAAGCATATATCATTAAATAGATTCACTGTCGAAGTCCAACTTGAGACATAATTAACACCGGTTCTAATTACTCACATGAGTGCACCTAACTGAGTTTTTTTTTTTTGTCTTAAATAATGAAAAATAAACTTATAAGCCAATACACTTAACCAAACGGAAGTATTTTTCTTTTTTGTTCTCTTTCCCAAATTCCACCCGCGTTTGTCTGAATAGATTCTATTGAAGTATATTGAAAAGTTTTATTGCTGAAAAGTTCAAGTTTTTTATCAAGCAATGTTTTTTTTTAAGAGTTGTATATATTAATACAATTTCTATCTCTGTTCTCACTCTACGGTCTCTTTCTTAATAGGACTGTTAGTATACAACAAGCATGAGTTTTCCTAACATTATTTCCATGCGAACTTTGTTATCTTCGTATTCATTTCTATACGGTTAATAGTATTCTTTTTCTCTCTCCGCCATTACAAATAGAGTTTTGATGAATAATTGTCCTTATCCACCCCACATGTTCTGGTTTATTCTTTAATCCGGTCTTAAAAGCCAAACGAGTTTGACACACACTATCATCTTGAAAATATAAAGGACACACTGGACAATAAAGTTCTGTATATACTACGTCTAGACATTATGATTTGCCTAAGCTTTGTGAATGAAATTTACTCTTGAAAACTGTGGGGAAGATCGCCAGAAAAATTGTATCTGAAAATCATCGGTTCAGCTTTGTTAAACAGTTGCCACGCTGATTCCGTATAGTCACCCAGCTTGAACATATGAATATTTACCTTTATAAGTAAAACAGGCCCTATGGAGACCTAGAGAAAAAAACTGATTGGACTCTGACGATTCAAATACTCTTTCAAGGCTAACCTCAGTCTAAATAAGAACATAATTACACAATGAAGAATCCAATGCAGTTTCTCATCACTGTTTTCTATGCAGTTAACTGTAGCGACCTATGTATGAACTACAGGAATTAACATGAGCAAAAGTGGGGTAAATGACTAACAAAACGATATTGGACTTTTACAAGTAAGCGCTCCTGTATTTTCTGTAAACTGTTGTATTTCATATCATGTAACTGTTATGCAGCTAGACACCAAGGATATCGGAACTAGAGAACAGTGGACATTATAATGATTATTGATGATTATCTTTCTCCCAAATTCTTTTACTCAACCAATACCATTTCTGCAGATTCTTTAACCATTGTTTTAGTCGAAGCAACATAATTCATATTTCCTCATGTCGAAAAATCTCTACTAACTTCATAAAATCATGTAATTGTTATACAGCTAGTTTTTATACAGCTAGTTTTTTTTATTTAAATGGCAAGTATTTGCTTGTTAATAACATTTGCTTAAACAAGATGATAGTGAGTGATTTGAGTGAGATGAACATGGTAATTCTAACATTTGACCAAACCACGTAGATGTCACTTCCTTGGTTCTTTATTGGTTCGCTGGAGTGTCAGTTACTGTTTTTGTTGTCTAACTCCAGGTTAGCTCAGAGTAATTAGACCTTAGATTGATGTAATTCTTGCGTTGATTTTAGCAACATTTTAGAGATGCCAGGGACTACATAGCGTAATGTATCCAGTCCTTCCTTTAAGATAGCAGAGCTGTTATACGATGATACTGCGATAGTATTTCTAACAAGGTCGAGCAACAACGTTGAAATTTTAGTATTTTTAGATACGTATGCGCGTGGCTGTGGACACAAACTAATGTACGCAGTTCA
>NC_068984.1:116357338-116368887 GCF_001194135.2 Octopus bimaculoides | reverse complement strand
TATACGATGATACTGCGATAGTATTTCTAACAAGGTCGAGCAACAACGTTGAAATTTTAGTATTTTTAGATACGTATGCGCGTGGCTGTGGACACAAACTAATGTACGCAGTTCAATGTAGCAAATAATTTGGCTTCGGTGCCAATGTATCTGTACCAGAAGGTAAACTGCCAATGTATCTGTACCAGTCTTTATTAAACTGTCTCCATAAGTGTCTCTCACTCTCTTCTCTTCTTCTCTATGTAACACTCACACACACACACACATACTCGTGCGCGCATGCACACACATCCTTTTATTACTTTGTATATCTGTTATTTTTTTTTTATGTGTTTACGTAACGTTTCGAAATAAAATGAATATTAACCTCACCAGATTTGACCATGACTCTCCTCTTTCCCTGCTCAATAAGAAATACTATATAGAGCGCCGGTATAGATTTGATAAAATATACATCCATCTCTACAGATGTACAGTCTGTTGTCAATGTACACATATTAGCAAACAGATAAACACGTGTGCATACAGGAGACTTTGTTATTTATAGATATAAGCCATCAATCTGACAAAACTGTTACATTTCACAGTGGCATATTGACTGTGAAGTTCCGTTGGCACGTTTCGAAATGATACGAAACACCCACCCCTCGGTTTGTTGTTTATTATTCTAACGTTTTAACCACCCATGTTCCCCTTCTATCTGTTGTCTGCATAGTTAACTATATATTTTAATAATTTACATTATATCGATACAACACTAAATCACACTCATTGTATCGATATTTCAATAAAACATAACTGTACCGAACAATTATGTCTGTACTCAGTATCATTCCTTTTACGCAAAAGAAAATCTTATTACGCGAAACAAAAACAGTGCACAAAGAGCTGAAAAGTCTGCTATGCATTAATAAACTATATGCAGAGCAACAGCTTAGAGAAGAGAGCTTATCACCTGATCTTATTATTTAGACTGACTGTAATGAACAGTTGTCAGGCGTGTGACTAGTATCGCTATAAATATTTAATCATGCCGTCTGTAGTTAATGTGATAGGTGAAGCTCAAACGATAGTATGAGAATGAGAGACGGAATAAAATGAGACAAAACAAGGAAAGAAAGAACGAGCGGGTGAAACAAATATATCAAATAAAGAGAAAACTATGTTTAACTTCATAAGTTTTTTTCTTATCTATCTTGTAATATTTTCTCCATGCGACTAGTCTTCCTCCATTCCATCCATCTAGCCAGCTATCTAACTCATCATCTATCCACGCATATATTTATTTTTATGTCACCAATTCTGACATTTCAACGTAAACGCCTAGTTACACATTCACGCCCACATAGTTCTTTTTTTATAAACATACGTATAAATACATACAAACACGCACATACGTATAATATGGTTATATTAAATAGCATGCAAGATAGATTATTGATTTTTTGAGATAATCTCGTCTTGCACAGAAAATAAACAAACTGCTTGGTGGCGATTGAAAAGAGGACGTATTTTTGTCTTATTAGGTGTCGTCAGTACAGCTAAGTGATACCTTATCTTCAGCCAACGGCACGCTTGAACATTTATAAAAGCAGTAGAACACAATTTGGCCTATATAATGTGGATATATTTACCTATGTTCAAGCAGGTAGATAATAATGTCTATTTGTACGTGTAGTTCTAGATAAAGACACACAAACATCTAGTGAAAGACCTGTAAGAGTAATCAATAACTATAGGTTATTAGGCAGGAAGCTGGCAGCCTCGTCACGGCGCTAGGAAAAATGTTTAGCAGTTTTCCGTCCGGCTTTACGTTCTGAATTAAAACTCCACTGAGGTCGACTTTACCTTTCGTCCGTTCGGCGTCTATAAAATAAGTACCAGTTGAACGCTGGGGTCAATGTAATCGACTTAGCCCCTACCCCGAAAGTTTTGACGTTTGCCAAAATTTGAAACCAATATTTATAGGTTTTGCATAAGATTTATTGTTGCAATGAAAATTTGATTTAGGAGTTCCGCTGGGGACCGGCTTCATCAAATTCTGAATTCTGCAGTTATAGATGCACTATTTTATACTTGGATTCAACATTTAGTTGGAATAAATTGATCAGTTAGATGTGCATTGCGATATATAGAACAAGTAGAACTTGATGATAATTAAAATTGGATTGTAAAATTAGTAATAATTAGAATATGGCATTTAGATGAATAAATTTCTTTCGAGAGGTAACGGTCAGCTTTGCTGGTACTAGAATTTTATTTGCTTCCATAGATTGTCATGGGATGTACTTGAACACATCGTCATTCCTGTTACCTGGGATCATTGAGGGTTTCATGTTTTAACAATCAGATACACTTACACAAATGACTCAACCTGTGTTGATCAATCTCACACCTCTTGGTCTACAGCCACCTTCAAGTAAACTATCTTGTCCCCATAATCACCTTTATGGCTTTCTGCATACTGGCCACTATGGTGTCCAGTACATGGGGACTGCAGAGCGGCCTGCCTGCAAACCCTCGACAGCCCGCCTGAACTGGAGCACATATTCCTTTCCACTAGTTATTTTGACATAATTCTACCACTATGCGTATGTATTGCGCAAACTGAGAAAAGAGAGATGCAAACGAACTATTTTCCAATATAGCTTCTATGAATTAGTGTCTAGACATAAGGCAAATGACCAGATGATAATAACGTTCTATAGATCACATCATTCATCACTTCTCTGTTTCCAAATGTGCCTCTAGAAATTTTAATGTTTATTCAACATTGCAACTCATATCAATAACGTACGACTGCAACATTCTTTTTGTGAATTGGTCGACAAATACCTCGAAACCACGAATTTGCATTTCAATCATGAACAAAACAGCAATATGTCAACTTTTTCAACTTTATGATTAATAGTTTCCTGTCAACAGACACCTGAACTAACAAAATACAGCACAAGTGTTTTTGGCCTCGTGTAAAATAACCATATTACCACTATCTATAATATCAGAGCTGAAATAAAACTTCTTTCAGGTTATGGCTCTTAGTAACCTCGTCTTTCAATATCCAAATATTAAAGCAAAATCGCTGACCTCAGGATACCCATTTGGCAACATGCATTTATAGAAAGGGAACTAAAATGCAATTATATATTACTTATCGTTTGTTGACTGGTCTCCCACATTCACTCCCCTGGCATTTTTGAAGACAGTTACTAACATATGCCCAAGTCTCAGATCATCACAACCCACGAACAAAAGTAGACGCAGACTCGGAAGAGAGAGAAAAATATTTTCACCATAACGTCTACTTTCTATTGATGTTTCAACAGATTCAAATTCTATCAATTTACTATTTCTTTCACGCATCTTCTTTAATTGAATGAAACCTCCGCAATGCATTTTATGAAACTTATTCTCTGTGTGTGTATGTGTGTGTGTGTGTGTGTGTGTGTGTGTAAGGGGGAGTTGTGTGGGTGTTTTGATGTGTGCATACATACATTATAGTCTTACACCCACGAGCAAACATACTTTCATAATACACGATCATATACACGCAATCCCATTTACATACATTCATACAAATCTACGTTGTTTCTTTCAGAAGTGTAACCCTCTAGAATATCTTTCACATCCATAACTTCCCTGAAGCAATAATCTTGCAAATAATTCAGAATCGACATCGACTGCACATAAGTCATAGAATTATCAAGATTTACCAGTCTGTAAGAATCTCAGTAAGCAATTTACACTTTTTACATCACCAAGAGATTCATAAATAAAACATAAATGAGCTTCGTAAGAGCTATTTCAGGCTTCTGTTTTTTACGAGATAAATCCTTTTCTTGTTATTATTGTTATTGTTATCGTTATTATTGTAATTATCATTGGCGTCGAGCTGGCAGAAACGGTAACACGTCAGGCAAAACGCTTAGCGGCATTTCAGCTGTCTTTACGTTCTGAGTTCAAATTCCGCTGAGGTCGACTTTGGCTTTAATCCTTTTAGAGTCGATGAAATAAGTATCAGTGGACCACTGGGATCGACATAATCGACGAGTCCCCTCCCCCAAATTTTCGGCCTTTTGCCTATAATAGAAAGGATTATTATTATTATTATTATTATTATTATTATTATTATTATTATTATTATTATTGGCGCGAGCTCACAGAATCGTTGGTACACCGGGCAAAATGCTTGGCGGTATTTCGTTCACCTTAACGTTTTGAGTTCAAATTCCACCGAGGTCAACTTTGCCTTTCATCCTTTCGGGGCCGAAAAGATAAGTACAAGTTAATCAATGGGGTTGATGTGATCGACTAGCCCCCACCTCCATTAAAAGTTATAACCTAGTGCCTGTAGTAGAAAGAATTATTATTATTGGACTTTGACTTAGGTTTGCTCTTATACTATGACAGGATTTATGTGGCTAGCGGCTAACTACTAGTAACGTTTGGTACCCACAAACTTTCAATAATATTTCAAGTGCTCAAAATCTTTCTGATAGTCTTTAGTGTTTCTAAGAGGCAAACTGTCTGTTGAATCTTTACATGATATTCCATTCCAATCACCTTCGGCCATTTGTCTATATTATTACATACTTCAAATTCTTATAATTTGAAATTTTATGGGATCGTATTTGTTTTAACTTTTCTGTTTCTTTCATTACAATCCTAGAACCAAACGGACATGATGGATCAATTAGTAAACAACATAACCTTTCCTTGTCTATTACTGTGATATCTCGTTTATCATTTTCTATCTTGTCTGTTTGATCTATAAAATCCCATAAAATCTTGTATTTATCCAATTCAAGTACTCTTTAAACTCGATTATTATACCAAGTAGTTCTAACTTCAAACTCTCATTTCTGACAAAGATTCCAGCGCAAAACCTTCACTGCTTTGTCATAATTCTATTTCTTATATTCTCCCTAAGCCAGCTTGGGACATTCTGCAATAATGTATACTATTCTTTCATCCAAAAATCCACATACATATTTTCTGAAATTGCTTGTTATAATGTTTGGTTTTGAGCTGGTATAATAAGGCTCTCTGTTTCTTTTTCTAGTTGCCCTTTTTTCAAATAAGGCCAGGTTTTTGTTCTACATACACCCTCAATGGGTTTCCAAAATTGACCACGCAAAGGTTTCTCTTCAATCTGTTTAACATGCTCTCCTTGAATTCCATTCCCCTACTTTTCTCCAATTCCACCCTTGTTCACTGCGTTTACTAATTCCTCTGTGCTGTTCTGGAAATATTCTAGTAGGCTTCCTCTCTCAATCTGTACACACTTTTCCCCAGCAATTAAGCTTCTGCCACCCTGGCCTCGCTTCAAATACAACCAGTTAATAACAGCTTTTGAATAGTGGGCTCCATACATTGTCAACAGCTTTCTAGTTTTTCTGTAATATTTCAGTATGTAGCTTTTGTTCCAATCTACAATTCCAAATCCATATCGAATTACCGGTACTACTCTTACATTTATTGCTTTTATTAAATTTTTTTGAATCCTATTTTGACTGTAATATTTTTCCCACTCTCCTTGTATACTCCATACTCACTCCCCTAAAATTGCTGGCCTTGTACCAAAATATAAAATCATTATTATTATTGCTGTTATTTCATTTTCATGCTGACACTGAGTAGACCTTTATTATATTTTCTATTTTCTAAATGATATGAATTATACAATTTTTTTAGGGATAAGGTTAATCTGAAATTGAAATACGCATTACACCAGAGTATTAACGATGCAAATGAAGTGAATATTCTTTAACGGTCGGTGAGACTTGATAAAGATATAAAATAAAACTGAATTATCAAGTTGAAGTGAACATTAAATAATCAATATAGTTTCTTCTTCTTTGAAGTCATAAGCTACCTTTCACTGAAGCGAAGATCAAGAATGATAGAAGCTATGTATGAATGTATGATAGAATGAAATTATACATTGAAATGGGAAATACTAAGATTTTAGAATAGAACAGGAAAGAAACGTGGGTGGAAAGAATTATTGCCTGAACTGTTTTTGATTAACTGGCGGTTATTTATTCACTAGCTGTTAAGGATCATCTGAACAGTATAGTGAGATGACCCGTTTTATATTGTATAATGTAGTAGATATGTAGTTTAAAATGAAACCTATTTTCATTCATTTATATACTGTTTTCCGTTGAAGAGGCTGAAAGGCAATTTTGGCACGGCAGATGTTATGCTCTATTGTATCAATATCCGAGCTGATGAAATGGATTATAGTTGAATAAAAAGAGCATATAATCTAATAAGATTGCAATAAATAATAAAGAAAGGCAATGCTAAAATCTTTGTGGCATATAATCCCACATTTTACTGTAATTCTATTAATTCATTATTCTCGTGACATTAGGCACACTTTCACATGGTCACTTGGCGAATACGAAATAGCAGCCACATGTTTCGACAATCTCACTCAGCCTAGTTTTAAATTAGGAAATCAAACTAAAGAATGTAATCTGAGATAAGCTTAGTAAATATCTTGGCTGGAAGTATTTCATCGTGAGTCTTCTTTATCAGATCTGACCTGATCTTAAACAACAACTAACAGTATTTATAAATCAACCTCACTCTCCCGCGATTATCTAGACTTCTTCCTCTCTTTTGTCAAATCTTTCCATCCTGCCCTCCACTTCTCTTGCACTATCTCTGATACGCATACTTTTACCTTAGTAGCAAAATCTTTGTTGTCCAATGTTATTGAATGCAATTTTATGGGTTTTATCTTGCATCAGAATACGCACAAAATTGTAAATACTTTTATATCTTTATAACGTTAGAAAAGAACTTTCTGCGTCGATTTTACTATATTATTGTCAGTGTATGTTCATCTCTCTATTAGTCGTTGAGCGCATTTTCAACCTGTCTCCTGATTTGCATAGCTCTCTCCAAATTTGAATATCCAAGCATTATCAAATTACTTTCTATCTTTAAAACTCTATAAATCGAAAAGTACAGTAGGAAATTCAGTTGTTCGCAGCTCAGCTTCATTTATTCCGTCTTAACGATCAGTATCACCATATGAAATTTGATGCTTTAAATTTTAAAGATTTTCATCATTGAAGTATACCCATCATGCGTGCCATACAATTCTTTGACATTATCATAGTTTTTTCTGCATATTTCCTCATGTAAACAGAGTTTAATTAACAGATTCACTGTAAATTGAACGTGCACTTTATTTTATTCGACAAAGAATTTCTTTTTCAAATATAGGAAGAATTAATTTCCAAATCATTTCCATTTTATCAACATTTATAATTTATAATGAATATATCCAATAACTTCCTCAATTTGTTACAATTAAGCGGAATTTCTGTCCACTGCACTATCATCCGCCCTTACTCTTTCCACTACAACCCTAATGTCATGGATTCCAGTTCGTTTTCTAAATTAGCTGAACCAATTCAGAAAATATCGCGCTTGTTAATCTTTCCTTTCGTTTATTCATTTCCGCCCCCCTTTGAATAACTGCAAATAGCTGTACATAACACATACCACAGTAAATTGAATTCTTATGTGCAATATTCGATTTTTTTTTTTAACAAAATTCGAAAGCGTTTTAAGTTTATCAGAACAGCGCTTTATCTCCAAACCGCATTAATTCGTGGAAGTCGCAGTTGAACACGCAGTAATCGAACACGTCATAATCTAAGTACTTCTGTATTTGTATGTTTTTCAAATTCTTCCTGGTACTTTTATTTCACAGAATTCTATATTGACATTATATTTGCTTCAGGCAATAACATTTCAATCCACTCAACTTACAACTTGCTAGGAACAGTAATTAAATCTTTCCTGAATCATACCTTATAGTGAAGGCGCAATGGCCCAGTGGTTAGGACAGCGGACTCGCGGTTTCGATTCCCAGACCGGGCGTTGTGAGTGTTTATTGAACGAAAACACTTAAAGCTCCAAGAGGCTCCGGCAGGGGATGGTGGCGAACCCTGCTCTACTCTTTCACCACAACTTTCTCTCACTCTTTCTTCCTGTTTCTGTTGTGCCTGTAATTCAAAGAGACAGCCTTGTCACACTGTGTCACGCAGAATATCCCCGAGAACTACGTTAAAGGTACACGTGTCTGTGGAGTGCTCAGCCACTTGCACGTTAATTTCACGAGCAGGCTGTTCCGTTGATCGGATCAACTGGAACGCTCGACGTCGTAAGCGACGGAGTGCCAACAACATACCTTATAAAAAGAGAATAACTAGATATTACAGTCGTATATACAGTGCCGGAAACAAATGGTCAGGTTGGCAATATGTGAGAGCGAAGTCTGCTTGTCTGGAGCTCACCTGATGTTAAGCAGAAACAGCAGCAGCAGCAAAAGAATAATACTAAATTTATCGAGTTTTGGCCATAAAAGACGATGTCTCCCACATACAAAACCGTACAAGATGTTGGTGTGTCTTGAGAGGGTCATTACACCAACAATAATAAACACACACACTGGTTTAGTCAATCGGTTAAATATCTGACCAACTAACTAATCGATAGTTTGTTTAATATGCTGCTTAAAAACAACCATCGCGAGCTCATAAATGATATGCCCTTTCACTCCAATGTCTACCTTCAGTGTCCTTATACAAATATGAAAACGAAGTGCTATAAAGCATTTACTCCACATTTCTCTAACATCACGTTTGTTCATATTTTCCATCATTATCATTGAGTTAGAAGGGTACATATGAATTGGAAACAGAAAGTATCGTTTTAATGAGATTCCTTTATACACGTGGCTTTACATGTCAGCTTTAGCCCTGAACCTTCAATCATCATGGCAGTCGCCTTCATCATTATCATGACGATAAACATCATCATCATTGTCGTCGCCGTCAACATCACTGTCGTCGACGTTGTCATCATCATATCAACACTACCCTCATCAAATGTAGAAACATCGGAAAATAAAAGAAATATCTTCCCGATTTCGTAATTATATCGTTTATCACCTGTTCATTAACGAGAGGAGACCCGTGTGTAGTAGAAATTGACTTATATGTTATATAAATTCAATAATTAGCAAAATTAGATTTTTTACCTTAATTTCAGAAAGAACATGTAACTGAGTAGAAAACAGGCCCTAGATAACTACCAAAGATTACATTGATGCTTTATATGCCTCATATATACTACTTTAAACAAATTTTGTTACAAACCTCTGCAATACTTCTTAGTTGCACTGACTTTCAATTTCTCTTGATATTATGTCTGAATTATCTTGATATTCTGGTGGAATTTTCCTTCGATCTTCACTGATTTCTCCGATAATGTCGATAAAGCGATCGAAGTGGGAAGGCGAAATGGTAGAAGCAATTTATTTTATGAATTGCTCTGCGATCCAGAAGTAAGATTATTTGTGAGCAGCAAAATTACCTCTAACGATACAAGTCACGTATCTCATTATCCCATTCTCATATGAAATAAGGTATTTTCGGAGTAACCTGATTGCTGTCAATTAACATGCAAAACAATTTGCGATCTCCACAAAATATTCATCAGTATTTGTTATTTTGACTTATCTTACATAAACAATTCAATGATTTCCTAAGTTTCTTTTCATGAGCTGCGGCCTTGTAGCACACGCACGCACATACACACATATGGACGGCATCTCCTCGTATCCGAGTAGGTAATCTGTAGCGAGTGGTGAAGGTGCACAGCTGAGTGGTTAGAACATCGGGCTCACAATCATGAGGTAATAATTTCGATTCCCGGATCGGTCTGTGTGTTGAGTTCTTGAGGATATCCTTGCCTGAGTTTATATCTCGGAGAATAACTTTCTAGGTGCAATTCCATGGTCATTCATGACTGGAGGGGGTCTTTATCCTTTAATCTATAGCGAGTGACTGAGCATCTACATCCTGATGGGTGCGAAGAGTGCCGGAACCTGAGGTAGCTGTTGAGGTCAAAGGCTGTATAGAAATAGCGGGGACATTTATCACAGGAGAGGGTTGGCGGGGAATGAGGAAAATGAGGAAGTGTGGGTCGCTCTTTGAGTCTTCAACGTCTGATCTCTGCCTCTTGACGTATGTTATTTTGCATGTGGTGCGTTCCCTTGACGATGACATGCTACCAGTTTGGGTGGTCATTGGCGATTGGTTCCCATGTATTTGGGTCAATGGAGCAGCGGACGAGGTGACCTTGAGCTGGTCTCGAAATTGAAATTTGGGGGCTTAGTGTGGAGGCTTGTATGAGGCATGCGTATGATATGATCCGATCAGTAGAGGCTGTATCGTACCATGGTAGCTTCAATGCTGGGGAGTCCGGTCGGGAGCAGAAGGTTTTCATCAGTAATATAGTCCTTCCATCGAATTCTGCAACTGCGCAAAGTTTGTGCTGTTGGGAACCTTCTATTTTCTTCACGTCAATAAAACATCAATGTCTCACAGCTGTAGAGGAGAATGGAAAGGATCACAGCTCGGAATACAATATATATATATATATATATATATATATATATATATATATATATATATATATATATATATATATGAAATGCCATTGTGAAGTAACTCTCCATTAAAACTAGTCTTGGGAAGAACTCTACCAGCCTGCTTCCCTGTTATAAGTACCCTTAAAAAACCGTCTCTCTCTCAAAAAAAAAAAGAAACTTTCAAAATCTGTCCTTTGTATTCAATGACTGGCGGTGCATACAATGAATGCTGCAAAATTGAATTCGTTGTAATAATATTACAAAATTAATATTTCCCTGAATTCCTTGGATAGTTTTTATGCCTCTAAGTCGGTTGAGGGTTTCGTTTCTCAGTTATATATAGTTCTAACCCTAACTCTTCACAGAAACTGGCACTGGATTTTAAATAATAATGATCTAAATGATCCATATTTTCTGCTGAACGAATGACAAAAATGGTTTGATAACAAGGTATAGTTCAGCTAACCGATCGATTATTTGTGTACTATAGATTTTCCTGTTTTTGGCTTAAGTTTCAAAATTTCATAAGCATAATCAACAATTTACACTATACTATAGGCAGGAAAAAAACCCAAAAGCAAAAATTGTCTTTTCACTTTTCACTACGTCTCCATTATCTCTGTACTGGTACATGTAGAATAAAATTTGCGTGAAGCACAACATTTGTATTCGTCTCATAGCTTGATTCAGAAGCAAGTATATCAGTCTCATTCCATAGAGTCTATTATATTTTTTTTTTTTGCTTTTTTAAGACCAAATACAATGTCATTTGAACAACGTATATGGGAGATGCTATGACGCGGTGCCTATAGACCGTTACACAACAGGTAAGTGAAAAATATAGAAATAATGAAACAAAGGAAAATTGTGTTATTCGAAGCTCTTACAATATATTTCTTTCAATTTTGTCAAATATGGAAAATATAGATTAAAAAGCATTTTTTTTGTGCATTTTATCATTAATGGGTAGATGTTGAAATAAGGGGAATACACAGACACAATACAAGGAAAAGTTGTTATCTTAATAGCTTCTAAATTGTGTGTAACAGGGCATATAAATATATGTGTATGTATATGTATATATATA
>NC_068984.1:116353076-116356755 GCF_001194135.2 Octopus bimaculoides | reverse complement strand
TATATATATATAGTGACACGCCAATAGCTAAACAAATTCAGCCATTAAATGAAATTAAACTTCATACAATATGTTCTTATCAACAACAGCTTCCGTGAAATGAAGCTGTTTAGTAAATAACGAGAATAATATTGCTGGTGTTGCTGTACTTAACATCAATCTGGCTAATTGTGAATTGTGTAAATTATTTCTAAAAATTTCTATAACAAATATATTCCCGCAAAATAGTCAAAGTAAAAAGATGTGTTCGAAGTATTTGTGTGTTTGTGCGTGTGTGTGTGCGAGCGTCTGTTTGTGTGTATGGCTTTCTGTGATAATGTTTACACATAAAAGGTGGTAACAAAAAGTTTTTGGACTAGTTATGTTTTACAAAATATAATTATTTAAATAAGTTTTATCATCATCTCCTTCAAAATAGCCACCTTGCGTAGCAATACACCGATTCTTGCATTTCTGCTCTTTTGGGGTTCAGTTTGGAAGTCGTTTCTCGCAAGAGAATCGAGGACTTTCTGGGACTCGCTCTTAACCTCAACAGAGGTGTTAAAAACGGCAACCTTGGGAAAAGATGGAAGTCCACAGGTGCTAAATCTGGCGAATAGGGCGGGCGCTGAAGCAATACAATGTTGTTTTTGGCGATCAACTCTGGAGTGAGGAAGGCTCCGTATCGAGTGCACTGTCGTCGTGAAAAATCCAATTCCTCGCACTCCACAATTCCTGTCGCTTTCGCCGAATATCCTCCCCCAAACACTTCACAAACATCACAGTAGAACTCCCGATTGACAGTCTGGTCCGAGGGTACGAATTCTCGATGCACAAAACCGCGCATGTCGAAAAAAGCGATGTACAGGCTCTTGATTGAGCTGCGACTATGGCAGTATTCACCAACATAAACAAGGAGACCGTCCAGGAGAGTTGCAGGAGATTCCGAAGTCGCCTGGAGGCCGTGACAGAAGACAATGGCGATTTTAAGATATTTTCAAGATATCTATGTAATTTTCGTAAATATATCTGTTAAAATGAGATGTGAGTGTTATTTTCATTTTTTCGTAATTTAGACGACAGTTTATTCATCGCACCTTATATATATATATATATATATATATATATATATACACACATCAATTTTATTCAGCCTTTAGCTTTAGAGTGTTTTTGATTAAGCCAGTCTATGGTATATCGGATACAACGGAGATGGATAGCATTACTGATATTTCTGTAATTATCCGGAGAGTTTATATAAATATCATAAGGAAACTGGAATGAACAATTTTTTATTTTGTTGTTTCGTGGTAGGAAAAGTACGTGAATAGTAAATACACGCTCTGGTTCAAATTCACTTTTTTAATTATAAGTCAATTTGCTATTCATTTAACCACAAAGTCACCGATTGCTTGCTTAATCATTCATTTAAACTACACATATTCATATATATAAAAGTGATTCAATATACGTAGACATATACTCGTTTGCGCAAATACGTAAGTATATTTTCGCCCACTAACTCCCGCACACGAATAGATGCAAATATGTGCATATATACACATAACTAGATACATTTGATCATCTGATATCTCTATATATTCCAACATAATACTTTTCTTGAAGCCAATTCATGTATCAACATACAATGATATTTATATACGGGGACACCTAATAAATCTGAAATGTATACGCGTTTAAGTATATATATCTTCAAATATATGTATATATATATATATAGATAGATAGATATAGATAGATATATAATATATATATAATATATATCTTCATATATATATATCATCATATAGAAATATGTCTTCTACAAACGCCTCTGTTTATATGTTCCATATACATTTATGAAGGTATAATTTTACTTTCATCGTCATATATGTATATCTTCATATATATATATATATATATATATATATATATATATGAAGATGAAAGTAGACTTATACGTTCCATTAATGTATATAGAACATAATATAACAAAGGCGTATGTACACGGTATTGAGTCAGGCTTTCCCAACCATTTTGTTATAGAAATGTATACACCTTCGAACATTTATGTTGGCCCATATAATTGTATATTGACATTTTTTTTCTATAATCCCCATTCAACTACTCAAATAAAAGCATATATGAATAGTTTTATGTGAGTACATAGATTAAAAAACTTGTATCTGTACAGCATCCATACATATTATATTGTCATACGTTGTATTAAAAATTGCAGTCAATGAGGAATGAAATCTGCAAAGTTGTAGAAGCGGTAACAACCTTTTGTAGTGAGTGGTGACTACCATCAGAAAGATTAACAAAACAACGACTACGAATGTATGTTACGAGAAATGCGATGTTTCCAGTGAAGGTCTTGTTTAAACATTATATAAAGAGTGCGACTGAGTCTTCCAAATTTCCAAGTGGTCTTCAGAAAAACATTCAATCATTAAAAGTAAATGAGAAACAACAATCTGTTGGTAACATTAACATTTATTTCAATTTTAATAACTTGAATCCACTGCGTAGCTTTTTAACACAAACATTTTCTAAAGCAAAGCCAAGGAGATCTTGTGTGCAAGGGTCATGCTTTCAAATGCAATATAACCTCGTTCTGACTTTGTTGCCCCTGTTTCTTAGTTATCCGTGTTATATTTAGATAGACAGAGATTAAGACAGCAAAGGAGGAAAGAAACGCAATATATGTTATGAATTGGATGCGTAATCAGTTGCAGGTTTATTAGAAAGATCGTTGTGTAAGTGTAATTCTCGGTAAAATATTATATACAGTGAGTTAATTCAGTAAACCTTACTATTGCTTTAATTTTATTATCTAGTCTTTAAATATTCTGAGATTAATTTACCACTATTCTGAATAATAATTTTTCCATAGAATTTTACTGTTTTGGTCTTGTATGAAAATGTAGTCTCAGAAAAATTCCAATGTTAGGAAAACTTTTCAGCTATATTTATTCAACAAAGAAAGAATGGTGGCGTTCATAGTTTGTGAGGGTAACAACCTCGGCTGCGTATTGAAGACAATTCTAGGGACATTCGGCTGCACTTTCTATTAGGTCTTTCCAGGCATGTGCACACAAATGCAAACACATATAAATGCATACGTACATGCATATGTATAAGCATGCACGAATACAACATGCTTGTCTCCAGAAATAACTAATATGAAATTCACTTATGTCCTCATCATCATTTTCATCTGAAACGTCTTCGAAGACTAATCTATCAATATCATATCAAGTGGATGATGGAAAATGTCATTGAAAAATATTCAATCATTAAAAGCAAATGAAAAAATAATGAGTGAAAATCTACATATATAAAAAAACTACACATGAAAAAATAAAAATAAAAAATGTAGCCGACTGAACCGTGGAGTGTGTAGCTTCTTATGAGAAGGTTCCGAATTCCACTTCAGGTTGGTCTTATTTTCGATTTAAATAAATTTTCGTGTTTCTTAGAAAGTTTGAAATAAAGTTTAATATGCAAATATAGCTGACAACATTGTACACATGAAACTGGCCACAACATGCGTAGAAACCTGAGACTATACTGTCAGTATATTAGGCATCCATGACTAATAAAGATACCTCTGATTCAACATGTTCATAAATGTGGGTGACGGAAAAAGATAAATAGTAAAATACAGCTAGGTTTGTCACTCAGAGCTATGAATATA
>NC_068984.1:116347656-116352329 GCF_001194135.2 Octopus bimaculoides | reverse complement strand
TATATATACATATATAAAAATATATGTATATATATATATATATGTATATATATATATATATAGATAGATAGATAGATAGATAGAGAGAGAGAGAGAGAGAGAGAGAGAGAGAGAGAGATAGAGAGAGGGAGAGAGAGAGAGAGAGAAAGAGAGAGATAGAGAGATGTATATCTGTTAACAATATAAAAGTCATGTGTGAATAATAATGAAACACGTAGCTGAAATCGTGATCAGGTTAAGAATTTACTTTAGGGGGGAAAAAGACTTGTATTATATGTAATACTTCTACATTCTCGTTGGAAATAGGAAGTAACTATTTCTGAAATGACATATCATTATCTTAAAATATCAAAAACTTACCCATAATGTGGATTTTATTACCCCGTGTCTGAAATATGCGATGGTCATGGTTTGAATGCCTGTGATTATGCTGTTTTGGATTGGATTTAAATGCTTAAACAATACTTTAATAAGCTAAAACTTGTTAGAAGTTTATGTTCTTAAATGTCAGTACCACGGTGAATGAAGAACATGGTAATTCAACGTCTCTTTGAGTAGATTGTACAACGCACAGGAACATGTTTAGTTCCTTGAACATGAGCTATACTGAAATGTTTAGTTGGAGACTATTCTTCATTTAAGTGATAGGCACCTGTAAAAGTTGAAACGTAACCAAAATTTGGATTTTATTAGAATACAACTTAAAAACGAATGTTGTATGTTTGTGTACTATAAATAGTTTAGATAGGCTTAGATGTGGCTGTGAGGTAAGAGGTTTACTTCAAAACAACATGGTTCGGAGTTTAATCCCACTGAATGGCACTTCGGACAATTGTCTTCTATTTGCCCAAGTAGAAATTTTCTACTTCACTTGGACCGACAGTCTTGTGATGTTTATATCTACTTGTGTCAGTGTGTGTGTGTGTGTGTGTGTGTGTGTGTGTGTGTCAGTGTGTGTGTGTGTATAAAATTATAGAATGGCAATTAGTAAAAGCCTTAATTCAACATTTGGATTTCCTGCAGAATCTTTTACAGCAATGACCAATGCTCTGGTTTCTTACCTAAGTCACAGTCCCACAACCGTTCATTATTGTTCCAGGGGGTTATCCTCCGCAAGTTTATATATTGAGGTAAAAGGTAAGTTATTTTCCCAGTCAAACACTTGAAACTTATAATAAATATTCATTGAGCAAGCTATTGATATGCATGTGAGACATTCTATATTAATTTTATTTTTCCTACTGAATGATATAAATACTTGCTAAGTTGTCATGCTATGTATTATAATGATTAATTTATGAATAAATATTCTGTTTACCTTCTAATTGTTTGTTGTATTCTTCTTTCAGATACCTCACATTTGTATGAATAAGGCAGACGACTTCTGCTACATTTGTGGTAAGGTGGCCTTTGTATTACAGAAGCGCCGTATAACTGCTATGGTTAGAAAGGAATATCATCTATATTTTGGATGCAAGATTGGCGACCAGGATAGACCTTTTTCCGGCGAACTACAGGGCGGTTAATGACGAACATAGTGAAATCTTTCACCAAGATATTTCAACCATCGAAAAGCAGTACCAGAGCAAATAAAGTACAACAATGCTTGCCGACTATTGCTGGACATTGGCAAGAGGTGATTCTTTAGCCCACAATAAGCGTCATGCAAAAATGCAGTGAGTAGATACAGACGGGATTAAAACATAATGACATATATTGTACATTAATAAAGAAATAATCGAATATTACATGTCGTGTATCTTTACGCGGATAGCTAGCAAGTATTTTTTCAATGTGATATTTGGATTCAAGACATGAAAATACATAGGAATTATCTAATTTCATTTAAGAAGTAGACAACTTTCCCAAGATTGTCAACCAATGTTATAAGCTATAAAATGTCGCACTGACATTCAGCCGTGGATATACTTTCCTTATAGAGGAAATATTTGTACGCTAATGGCAGTGGTTACGTAACTACTATTCTTTTGCCATTCACTTATTAATACCTACATGCATATATCCATATAGGTAGGCATGTAGATAGATAGATAGATAGATAGATAGATAGATAGATAGATAGATAGATACCCGCAAATATCATACATGCATATATAATTCATATTCTGATACCGATAAAATATCTCAAATCATTAAATATACGTGTGTGTATATACATATATTTATATCTATCTGTCTATGTATCTATATGTGTGTGTGCGTGTGTGTTTTTTTGTTTGTTTGTGTGTATGTATATGTGTGTGCGTGCGTTGTGTGTGTGTGTGTGTGTTTGTGCGTTTGTGTCTTTTGCATACATATGTGTATAGATGGTAGAAATTATATATGCATCAACATGTTTTTTAATGTATCTGCAATTTGCCTAATTAATAGCTCTCGGTTTCATGTTTTTCATTCTTTTTAAGAAAATTTAAATTAAAATAATAACATAATTGCCTCTATAAACGCCACATATGTTTCACTAACATTCCATTTAGCTCACTTTTGCAAATATATTAATGATTCCTACCAGTTTGATTCTTCTAGTAATTGCTTTTGCCAAGTGAACGGTTCGTACGAATGTATGTAATTTCACCGACGTCTCTCGTATAGTACACGCAATTTTGTTATATCTTGGAGGTGTCATAACGCTAATAATAAACATAGGCGCTGGTTCAAATTCACTTCTTTATTATTAATTTGCCTATTTATGAAACCAACTAATCAATAGCTTGTTTCATTAGTCTGTTAAACAATCAGTAAATTATTTATTAAAATCCTTCGGTCGTCATTCGCATTTTCATCAATGACATGCAACTCTCCGCTCCTGGGCCGCTTCAAGATCGATTGATTGTTTAATTCAGTAGTTCGCAACCTGGGTCCATTCGACACATGGTGGTACATACAATAACTGTTTTTATTAAAATTTATGCGCAATACTTCTGTGCATTGACTTACCAAATATGTTAATTTTTTATGCAATTCCTAATGATATTTCATTCTAAAAATATAATGAGATATTTTTAAACTTCGAATGGTTGTGAGAGTCCACCCGAATAAAATAGGAATCAAAGGGTAATAACTGATTGATTGAGAACCACATTTTTAAATGAATGATAAAGCCAGCTATCGGTTGTTTTGATAGTTAAAATGAACAAGCAATCAACGAACAAGAAAGAAGTGAATTTGAACCAGTACGTGTGTTTATTATAGACGTAATGACCTTACCAAGACAGCGAAATTTGTTTCAACGCTGGAGTTGATATTGAAAATATTGCAAACCAAATATACAATTACTTTTATATATAAACGACCACATACGACTTATTTCTCTTTTCCGCAACTGGGGCATATATCAGTAAGAGATTCATCGACATTGTCTAAAAAGATTTTATGGACAATACATGTGTTATTTTGATGTAAATAGAGGCAACTCCAGTTTCGATTTTACATATATGGAATTTTACTAATTTAACCAAAGCATGCATGCATACAAGTTAGCATATGTACATAAACGTAATGTATCGGCATAGAAATGTCATGCAATAAAAGGCAAAGCTTTCAACATTCATGCTATGTTATAAGCTCTTTATAGTCTAGATTTATGAAAACCTTTTAAGGATTGATTACATTAAAGTCTGGTTTACGTAACAAAAGTAATGTTCTTGATATACACAGATATACACATATATACACATGCATACATAAAGATATACATATATATATATGTGTATACACACACACACACACACACACACACACATATATGAGTGTATGTTGTATGTACATCTATATATGAATTTATGTGCCTGTATGTAATTATGTATGTGTGTATGTATTTATAAATGTCATAGATAGAGAACAAAGATAGATAGTGGGAATGGAACAGGGAGGGACACGTTTACTAATGCGACCCGAACTATAAGCATTCCTGGGAATTTACCATAAACGAGAAACAACCAACTGAAACGTTATGACACTACATTAGCTTCGTGAAGCATAAAGTAAACGAAAATGATCGCTACGGGAGATTATGTATACATATACTATATGCGCTTCTGTGTGTATACACATATATACATATACACAAGATATATATATATATACATATGTATTCAGACATATACACATACATATGTATTCCTACATATGTATACTTACACACCCAACTGAATATATACATTTATATACGGATGTTTACGTATATGCTTATAAGTATATATTCATATACGTGCACGTATGAATGTTTAAGTAAGGCCTTTATGTATTTATCGTACAAATACATACTCGCACAGAAGCTCAGTAGAGACACAACACATGCTAAAGCAGCTTGTACATATTGTTTCTGTGTTTCTATATTTCTATGTAAGTAAACATAAGCACGGATGGAAATGCAACAGCACATTGCAGGTATAAAGTAACATAATTAAAAGAAATCGTTGCAGAGTTACTTTAAAATACGTATGGACGTAAAAACTAGCGCAGTACACACAACCCTACATATAGCATGTCACTTACGTACCTGCATGTAAGAGAATTAGGACAAGAAACAGAGGTGTAGACTTGGGAAAGGAGGAATGCAATCTAAGTTGATTGAAACTACACATGGATACAGATCCATATACGCATATATATATATATATATATATATATATATATATATATATATATATATA
>NC_068984.1:116344271-116345661 GCF_001194135.2 Octopus bimaculoides | reverse complement strand
GATAGATAGATAGATAGATAGGTAGATAGATAGATAGATAGATAGATAGATAGATAGATAGATAGATAGATAGATAGATAGATAAATAGATAGATAGATAGATAAAACTTTCTAGGAAAAGGATGCGTGGCGTTCGATCATATAATAATATAAATAATATATAAATATATGCTTATATACACGCATATATGTACATACCTACATATATATATATATATATTTTTTTAAATAACGTCGACCACTAACGTGGGCAATTAATGCGCTAGAAATAGATCACATCTTGTGTCTATTAAGACCTAAATTGTTCTCAACATGAAATATAGCAGCATACCAAAACGTGAGCGGGCAAGACATTTAAAATCACCTAAGAAAGCATATATGGGTACAGGACATAAAAAAAAAAACGTTATATACAATGAGAAACTAAAACATAAAAACGAAAACAGAAAACGAACTTTTTTTTGAACAGCGAAAAAAACAAACACAAAAACGAGACATGCAACATAAAGAATATTCCTCTTCATCAGTTGTCCCTGTTTCAATCTACTCCGCGTTTCGAAGGCAAGGACAAAACGCGACTTCGTTGAAACTCCCCGCAAAGCAAATTAAATAAAATTTCGGATTTTTTCGGAGGATGAAAGTGGTAACCCGAACAGGACAGTGAGAACAAGACAGTAAAAACAAACGGTGAGGGCTGTTGAGCCAAGACGATAGAAAAATTATTATGAACGCTAGGAGGACGAGCTATGAGAGGAGTCAGGTAAAAGCACGTCTTGTCTTTAGGAAAGACACAAATCAGCGCTTAATGGTTTGTTTATAAACATATATATATATATATATATAAATTCATTTTTTTTTATAAGAGACAATTTATAAGATCTTCTAGAAATCCTGATCTGACCCCTTTTGATTTCTATCTTTGGGGGCATTTGAAGTCACAGAAAGATGAAAGACATAAATCATTTGAAGGAACGCATCACCAACTCATTTGCACAAGTATCACCAGATGTGCTATTACCAGTTCACAATGAGTGGGGTTAAAAGTATTGCAATGTGTATTCAAAACAATTGTAACCATATAAAACCTGTTAAATAAAAAAAAACTGTTATTATAAACTGTCTCTTATAAAAAGATAAATTGTTCCTATGTATGGCGACTTTGGAAACACCATATACATATCAAACTTAGATAATGTATTATATATATGAATATATATTGTATATATATATGTGTGTGTGTGTTCAAATTCATTAGCAAAATTTAAGTAGTAAATTTTCATCACCTTATAAATACACGTACTTTTGACATAATAGTTCATCTTATAGCTCTATTTTACGTTTTTCATTATTAATATACCCCCTTCATTCTCGTTGCTTGTCTTGCCAGCAT
>NC_068984.1:116335066-116336659 GCF_001194135.2 Octopus bimaculoides | reverse complement strand
AGGAGGAGGAGGAGGATTTCATTTATTTGCCACAAGGGTGATGGATGAAAGGGAACAATACAAAGACAGACATGAAGTGTGGGGGTTTACATATAATGAAATGATAAAAACAAAAATGAATGAAAGAAAGGATGTAAGTATACACGGTATACATTGAGAAAGAAGGGACGTATGCATAGCATACAAAGGTAAGGAGAGAAAATGCTTGCGCGTGTTTGGAGAAGAGTAGATATGGTAAGTCGTGAAGTAACATTGTAGTAGTGTTTACTTTAGCAGTTGTTTGTACCTCTTTTCTATAATATTACAACTTTTAGTTTCGCCTTTAGATGGTTCTTCAAATAATAACATGCTAGTGAGTGAGAAATTATGAGACAATTTCAAATCTAAGTAGCCAAGGCAAATAGACGAAAATAATAAGAGTTGAAGACATTTATGTCCTATGTAATTTGCATAAAGGAAACAAAAATGAGCCAGGGGAAATAAGTGGCAGTGGTTACTTGTGTGTATGCGAACAACATAACCAAATACAGGTATATAAAATACTATACAACATAAGTTCTTGAGTTATAAATATCTTCTCCGCTGCTGGGAGACGTGTTACAATTACTAAATGGCAACAGAGAACAGTTTCATATGATATAGGAAGATGATTCCAATAATGAAGTATTTTTCAAAGTTGCGATGCCATTAAGGAAAAGTAGAGGTTTATTGTCTGGAGATAGGTGATACGCCGTATAGGTGTTCTAATCTTTATATACGTATATACGTCCCTTGGCTACTGAAGATAAGATAAGACAGTTGATATGTTGATGACGTATATTGATGTAGAAACTCTCCCTTTTGACTGTTCGCTTTTCCCTAAATGCATGGACAGACACATTTACAAAATACCGAAATATTACTTCTGCTGTATTCGAAGAACATGGTTTTCTTTCCTCTCCCACGGAAAAGAAAACAAACTACATTTGTAAAAGACAAATTTAGTGATAGCAGCATTAAAAGATACCCTAGTTTCAAATACTGTCTACGAATTGCATTGTCTAGAAACAGTAGTTCAATGCTCATATGTATGTCTGTGTGTTTACGTGTATATGTATTAATGTGAGCAGATTCCACATCTTACCGTTGTAAAAGAAAAAAAGGAGCTGATAATAATACAGTTTAAGATATACTTCTCGTAATATGGAACGGTCGCAGCTGGAGAGTCTATGATTATGGGTCCACTTAACAGGGGTTAAAACAACGACAGCAACTAAAATAGACAGGCAGGAACATATACGATATGATCGATGCATCCTCGACAAACTTCATAGAAACTTTAGTAATGTAGAACAGGTTAACAGCGCTTCACACTGTAAATTGTACAGATTAAAACTATATGTTTAACTGCCCAGTGTTGTATACAGCTTTTAAGCTCCAACGAGAGGCCATCACCTTATGTTGTGTAAACTAATTTCATCAGGAGTGAGAAGGTTCCACAATACAACATCACCTGCAGTATCAATCTCAGAGTTGATCACTTGTCTCTCTCTCTCTCTCTCTCTCTCTCTATATATATATATATATATATATATATATATATATATATATATA
>NC_068984.1:116333182-116334668 GCF_001194135.2 Octopus bimaculoides | reverse complement strand
TATATATATATATATATGTATATATATATATATATATATATAGATAGATAGATAGATAGATATAGATATATATACACTAGGTAGTGAAATGATCATTAAGGGTATCGCAAATGGCCTGATTGAAAACTCCGAGTTCTTTTACAGGGCTTACAAAAACCGAAAGACGGCTGCAATAAGTGTGTGAATCTGATACGGGAATATGTTGAATAAAATCATAAGTAACTGATCCCCATGTATTTTCTATTACCCAAAGCCAGGAACTCTTCAGCCTGTATATATGTATGTGTCTGTATGTCTGTGTCTGTGTGTGTGTCTGTGTGTATATATATATATCTATCATAATAAAAGCGAAATTGTTTCTGCCTGGGACCCCTGTGTCTCAGTCTACATTTGCACTACATCGATATATTATACCCTTTTGGAATCACAATGATCTCGGAATTGAAAATCTGTCCGTCATTTGGTTCTTGAGCATCCAGGGTTTGGAACTGATTTTAAAACATTTGGATTGTTATTTCTAACAAATAAAGCTTAGCTGATTCACACATCGTGGCTGGAGTTTGTCAGATGACGTCAGAGGTCAAGAGGGAGATCAATGACACTCGCTTCGTTAAGTTTACGTCGAGAGAAGAACTTAAGGGCAAATTGACCTACATTTGAAATTCAAATTGGGACCGGAACAATAAAATGATGGCATTAATGAATAGATTCTCATCTGTCTTTAAAATCTGATCAAACACCATCAGAGCATATCGCCAATATAGACGTATATAGTCATACTATTTAGCTCGCTTTAGCTTTGGCCCGCAGGCCCAATTAGCCATCTCAATGGGGAAACTGAAAACACTGCACAGCGTGCGGCTTTTAAGGTGGTATATATATGTGCATACATACATATATATATATATATATATATATATATATACATGTATATATTATATATATATATATATGTGTATGTGTGCGCGTGTGTGCGTGCGCGTGTGTGCGTGTGCGTGCGGATTAATAAGTATTTTTACATTTGTTGCAATGTTATTTAAAAAAGAATATATCCAGCAGAATTGTCCTCGTGTTTTGTCATATAATTTGGTATACAGCCTTGATGTAAAATAATTTGTTTTAAAAAAATATATATTCTCTTATATGCTTTTGAACATTTAATAAAGTTGTAATATGATGTCTCTTGACCAATAATAACCTACTAGAAATTATACATAATGCTCTTAGCAACTGTCGAGTCCGTATATAATCAATAACACTAGACTAGTTTAACGGATTCAGCTAGGAGGACAACCTACAGCTATCGATTATGCAATATTTGTGAAGCTTTCTTTTACGGATGCATGGGCATATGTGTATGCGTATCTGTCTATTTATATTTAGTTACACGTACACACACTCACGCACACACACACAATAATGCATGTATATATATATATATATATACACACACATATATATATATATATATATATATATATATATA
>NC_068984.1:116329157-116332533 GCF_001194135.2 Octopus bimaculoides | reverse complement strand
ATATATATATATATATATATTCGTATGATATGGCTGAGAACATCTTCTAATTAATATTCATTTAGAGAAGCCGCTGCCGTAATTGCAAGAAACGATTAATGAAATTTAAAATAACTTTAATTACAAAATTCCACTTTAGTACAGAATGTTCCTCTGTATAAGCTTTTATATTAAATATGCTCTTTCTTACATATAGAAATTTATATGAAGTTTTGCATATTTACGATAAGCAGATGATTGACTTCGTAGCTAACCAGATTTTCTCGCTAGGTACAGCTATTCGGGCACAGAAAGCGTGAGGGGCATTAGATAAGGATTAAAGAAAAACCTCACGAATAGATACAGCTTGGTTTGCTTTAACGATTTAATATTCATAAGTAACGGATATAAGTTGAAGATCACTTTTAGCATAAATGTAAAAATGTTTTAATTTTCTAGATATTAAATTATATTTGGAAACAGACAAACGTTATAGTCACAGAACTTCAAACAAGTTAACTATAGACATTTACAAAATTTTAATTTCCTTCCAGTCCACGTTATAATCTCATAGATTACCTAAGCAAAAGAACCTAGTCTCCGACAAGGCTATTTTCGACTCAGTAGGTCCCTAACGTTACAGAATCGAAAATTAGCTTATGTGAGATAAATGTATTCAATGAACATTGACCGCAAAAGAACAGAAGCAGATGAGAAACAGAACTCGTTTCAACACATCGAAGAGCATGAATGCAATTACTAACAAAATAGGCTGTCTCATTTAGATACTTCCCAACCATGCATAAATTTCAGAAGCCCTTCAACTGCCGTAATTCTAATGCCAGCTATAGATGCCTCGATAACGTCACTTTTCAAGTTTAATATCACAATCTATGCAGCACATAGTCTCACAAATATCTGCATTGAACACCCCACCAGCTAACTTACAACTACAGGAATATCTTTAGAATTTTCCACTTAATGATAAACGGAAGTAATATATAAGGTACAGAACTAACGATTTATACTTCAAGAATTATTTATACCTCAATTACAGAAAACTTAAGATCGAAAACAATTAGTTCACAGGTTGATTTAGTTAAAATATATGATAAATTTTGCATCGCTATCCCAAATTGTTTTCAAACAAAGGGACTGCCAAAACTCGAAATACCTCGCATAATTTGGAAAAGAAAACTAAGTACAACTAAGGAAAATCTCAAGTCAATAGATCACTTAAACGATGAGTGAATGTTATCGTTTCCTTTAGCAACCAGGACTTGTGGTTAAGCACCAACATATTTTCAACGACAGGCAAAAAATATATTCCATAACAGTATGCATGTAATTTTGATTCACGTTCTACATATTTTTGAAGCCATAAGAATTTTATAACCTTACGAGAGAACGTGAAATAATTCGTTTTAGGAATATCATATCGCTACGCACACATATAAAGCTACAAAATTACAGCATGTAAATATTAAGTTGAAAACTCCTTTTTCTCTTAGGATAAAAGAAACCGAAGGCTGCGTAATATTGACATGTTAACTGCGCTTCGGTGTATACATACATACATACATACATACATACATACATACATACATACATATATATATATATATATATATATATATATATATATATATATATATATATATATATAGAGAGAGAGAGAGAGAGAGAGAGTTTGTACCTGTAAATTTGGATTTTTGTCCCTAATATTATATATATATATATATATATATATATACACGCATTCTTATGCATACATATACACATACACACACGCACACACATACACACATATATACATACATACATACATTCACATGCATGCCTTTATATTTAAATATATGTATATATAGCACAGTTTCCACGTATAAAATTCCACTGACACAGGTATGGTGTACTCGAAGCGACAGAAGAGGCCCTTATCCGTTTTGCGGCTCGAACTTCCTAATGAACGCACAACTACGCATGCGTTGTGAAGAAGTAATTTCTGAAGACGACAAACTAATAATGATGTAGACATGACGACAAAGAACGAAAGAAGAAGGCTATTATTTATAACAATGACACTATAGTGATTATGCAGTTATTGATGCAACGGATATATAATAGCCGATGTCTCTAAAGTGGCAAAGAATATTATTTAGCTGATTTGTTTGTTTTTATTAAATCCCACTTGTACGACAATATTTCTCAATTGAGGAATGATCAATGAAGTAAAATTGAAAAATTCTATTTGATTCCGGAACAGATGTAATAGAATTAATGATAGCGGTGGAGAATCTCGTTATCATTTTCACATTTGATTATTTTATAATATATATCGACAACGTTATATATTACAGTAGTCTGTATATTGACAGAAAAGGATGACCACAAGAGTAAATGCTTGTCTATCTATGTTCTAAGATTCATTCCTTGTGATCTCAATAGATTTTACCAATCACCCATTCGGATTCCATATATACAAGTAATACAGTGAAATTGATTCAATTGATTTTCAATTTTCGCGTTAATAATTACCTCACAGTAATTGATATCTGTGTGAAATATTTTTCTTTAAGGTCTATTTTCAGAATATTTCTATAAAGAAATGAGATAGAAATATTTTTTTTTTATTTTTTAATGTTTGGCTTTCAACTTCGTGTTTTAAAGAAAAGAAGAATTTAAGAATGATTTCGTCGATTTAAGTGATGCTACCGATATATCTGGCTATATTCCTTCCTCTCCACCATACACAAATCACCAGAGATTCTCCACGTGGTAACACAATATACTATAAATAGCAGCTAAATTTCTCTTATATAATGCTCTATCGTCTTAAAACAGGAAATAACACTATAAGAAATGTCGTTCTGAGATGCCCCAGAGGGTACTGTATGATTACAGCTGGAATAACTTTAAACCAAGTTTCGCTTCATTAGGATTGAGTTGAGGCAAAACAAAACAACCAGAACATCTCACTAAAACAGCATCAACAGAAAAAGAGAGAATGACTACCAGAGCTAAATCATTCGAAATTCTTTATCATTTTTATAGTGAATTCGCTCCGAATGTTACAAATTAGATCCGTAAATAGAATTTTCGTTGAAAAGATATACACTGCACTCACACAAAAACATATAGTGTTGCATCAAGTGGCATACGTACACATGGATACATTTTATCAACACGGGAAAATATACATATGTACAGTTATGTACATATTACAATAGGGTAATATGATATATATGTGTGTGTGTCAGTTAATATATGTAAATATGTCCATATATATATACATACACAAGCACATACATACATACATACATACATACATACATACATACATACATACGCACATATATATATGTATATATATATATATATATATATATATATACGTATA
>NC_068984.1:116327021-116327846 GCF_001194135.2 Octopus bimaculoides | reverse complement strand
ATATATATATATATATATATATATATTACATAAAACGTCTTCGTTTGCTAAATAATATTATTGCAAACTTGTAAGTATGGCGGCCGAAGAGACTGTGACGGTGACATACAAACCCGAGAATGGCTTCCGTTACGTTATTAATTGCAATTTTTAAAAGCAGGACGATTGAGGTTGTGTCGATATTATAGATTACTCAACAACATTATAAAAGTAAAGAATAACAAAACTATAAGCAGCATTACTTTTAACTTCTTTCTTTCCACACTGCCATCTATATGCTCATATACATAGCTACACAGCAATAAAAATAAGTATGAAAACTGTAAGACGATAAAAGCCAGCTGCTCTTCATTTACAACAAACCAAATTTTGTGTTCTATCGTGTTTCTTTTATTTTCCTCTTTTGTATTTACATATTTGCTGTTGTCTTGACTGATTGGCTTTGAAATTATGCGAATATAAATTGTTCGTTCATACAACATATTTTATTCTACATTAATTCGTCATTTCGTTTAAGACATTCATCAAAAGAACGAAAGTAACATAGAAGTTTGTCATCACCAACATCATCAACATCATCAACATCATCACCTCGCTCTCTCCTTCTTTCTCTCTCTCTTCTTCTCTCTCTCCCTCTCTCTCTTCTTCTCTCTCTCCTTCTCCCTCTCTCTCATCCTCTCCCAACATTCTCTGTATCTTTTTTGTTTGTTTCTTGAGAATATTATCATCATTAACATTAAGTTTTAAACTTTTCTTTCGAGTTATAAAAATATGCTTTTGTTCCTATCTGAAAATAATAGACACATATTGCAATGTTAACAGCCG
>NC_068984.1:116324824-116327011 GCF_001194135.2 Octopus bimaculoides | reverse complement strand
TTTTACTCTTTTACTCTTTTACTTGTTTCAGTCATTTGACTGTGGCCATGCTGGAGCACCACCTTTAGTCGAGCAAATCGACCCCAGGACTTATTCTTTGTAAGCTTAGTACTTATTCTATCGGTCTCTTATGCCGAACCGCTAAGTTACGGGGACCTAAACACACCAGCATCTGTTGTCAAGCGATGTTGGGGGACAAACACAGACACACAAACATACACACGCTCATATATATATATATATACATATATACGACGGGCTTCTTTCAGTTTCTGTCTACCAAATCCACTCAGAAGGCTTTGGTTGGCCCGAGGTTATAGTAGAAGGCACCTGCCCAAGGTGCCACGCAGTGGGACTGAACCCGGAACTAGTTACTTACCACACAGCCACTCCTACGCCTATATATGTATATATATAATATTTATGTGTGTGTATCTACGTATCTATGTATTCATTTAAGTGTCAAACTATCGACGCAAAATCGATGCATGCGTGTGTTTCTAAACTAGACGAGAAACTTCATATACCATTGATTTTAATCTCTGTCATAGGATCAAATTTGATAAACACATGAAAATTATACAAAACGATAGATGTTTACCAGAATTCTTTTTATGATATCTAACCCCAGGCAATAACACTTTTAATTAAGATATTAATTCAGTAATTTTTTTTTCCCCTAGAGAGAGCAAAGTGTTATTCCAGGCATTATACTACGTGAAAAGATCTGTCTTTCTTTGTTTTTAATACCTATGTTTCTGCTTAACTCATCTCAATTTTTTCTCTATTGGTTATTAAAGAAAAATAGAAAAATGCCTTACAAAACGCCCGATTATATGCAAGTGTGTACTGACATATTGTCTGATTATTATTTGAGTGGAATATTGTTTTTCAAGTCTTGTAGTAGACAGAATCGTCTTAAAGTTGCATGTGCAACGATATATATATAAGGCCTGGTTAAAAGTTTGAATCATATGAACAATAAATTTTAAAAAAGTAACTCATTATTGGAAGCACATGATCGACACATACACACACATTAATGCACACATAAGCACTCACACATACATCAGTGCACACATATATACTCACACACTTACGCGAATACATATCGAATAATTTGATTTTTCTTCAGTTTGCGCTTGAATGTCCGAAGAGGCGGACGTCTTTCGCATTCACTTTACGTAATACGAGGAGTGAAATCGATCTGTTACTTAGTATATATTTGTGTATTTGTGTGTGAAAGAGAGAGTTTGTGAGTTTGTGTGACAATGTGTGTGTGTGTGTGTCAATCAAATGTTTCCACTTAATGTGTCGCTTTTTCTATTTATTGTCCATACGATTCAGATTTTTAATCAGGCCATTTTTGCTCATATTAAGACGTTCCCTGTTCAGTCGTCTTCTTTAACTTTAAATATTCACCTAATGTAAATTATCTTTAATGTAAATTATCTTTAATGTAAATTTACAATTTCACAGAAATACAAACAAGACATAAATAAAAAGAGAAGATGCCTGTTGGTTTTAAGCTTAGCAATAAATTTGTTAATAGAAGTACAAAGTCTTGTGAGAGACAATGACATTCAATTAAACGAAGATGTAAAGTAGATATTTATTTTTTCCATCTGTATCTAATGTCTGTCTGTACTACTTACCTTCTGTCTGGTTTTATCAGCTAAGCGAATTGGTACACCACTACGACCTCGTTTATTCATGAGTGGATGTAGAGAAAATTTGCAGCGTACTTACCTAAAATAAAAAGAAAGAACAATCAGAAATAGAAAGTGAGTATATGAGCATGAGTATACGACTGTGAATCTGTGGATGGGTGTCTTTGATGTGATATCTCGCATGATTGGAGGGTTATAAACAAAAACAAAAATTAAACAGCGAAAACTTACGTTTGCATGAATGAGATGGTGTAGATCATGACATTTAATTATTCACACTCACTCTTCTACACAGACATACATGTGTGTGTGTGTGTGTGTGTGTGTGTGCTTGTGTGCGTTTGTGTCTCTTTGTGTGCGTGTATGCATGTGTGTGTGAGAGGGAGAGAATATTTTTGTTTATGTGTAGTGTAAATCTCGGAGTTGTACATTATATATATATAGATAGATAGATATATGCGTATATATATATATGAGTACGTGGGTGTGTTTATGCATGTATGTACGTGTGCGTACG
>NC_068984.1:116321818-116322684 GCF_001194135.2 Octopus bimaculoides | reverse complement strand
TATATACTTATACTTATATATGTACTTAATTATATACATACATACATTCATGCATATATCATTGTCTGTTTGTCTATGCAAATTTCTTCCATTTCCCTTCTCTCGCGTTTATCATTCGCCGAGATTTGTAGAGAAGTGGTCACTAACTATCATAGACGATTGGTTTCATGACATAGGAAATCAATATAATTCTCAAAGCCACCTAATAACAGGTTGCCATGTCGCAGGATCTCACTACCAGCCCATTCAACCGATGCTAAGTGCAATAATAATTACCGATATACTTTGTCCACGATACAAGTAATATCCGTCGATATTTGAACTTGTTTGATAGTAAATTGATTTCCAGCTTGAAATCTTTTGTATTTATGAAATTAATCATAATTCTATTTGCCAAATTTGCTAATTAATATCGTTATTCCCCTTCTATATCTCTCTCTATCATCTTTAATTCGGACCAAAGCTCTAGTTCTGTCTCTCCCCGTCGCTTGTGATGTATTCACACTCACCGGCTTACCCTTTCTTTTTAATCACTCTTTGTTTGTCTGCTGTCTCTCTCCTTCTCTCTCTTTTTCTCTCTGTTTCTCTGTCTGTATCGCTCGCCCTTTCTTTTCTCTCTCTCTCTCTCTCTGTCCTTCTCAAACACACAAACGCAGGAACACGCATACATAAACACGCAAACACGCAGAAACACGGTCACACACACACACACACACACACACACACACACACGGACAGGTAACCCTGCAAGCATTCAAATACACACGCATATATCTCTCTCTGTTTCTCTCTCTGTCTGTCTGTCTCTCTCTCTCTCTCTATGTATATGTATATACATATATATATATATATATATATATATATAT
>NC_068984.1:116318307-116321664 GCF_001194135.2 Octopus bimaculoides | reverse complement strand
TATCGCTCGCCCTTTCTTTTCTCTCTCTCTCTCTCTCTGTCCTTCTCAAACACACAAACGCAGGAACACGCATACATAAACACGCAAACACGCAGAAACACGGTCACACACACACACACACACACACACACACACACACGGACAGGTAACCCTGCAAGCATTCAAATACACACGCATATATCTCTCTCTGTTTCTCTCTCTGTCTGTCTGTCTCTCTCTCTCTCTCTATGTATATGTATATACATATATATATATATATATATATATATATATGCAGTCCGAAAGAGCCACCCACCCACACACATGCCCCTGTTATATATATATATATATATATATATATATATATATAACAGAGTCATGTGTGTGTGTTAGTGGGTCTTTCTGACTTTCTTCCTCCATTTCACTTTGTAATAGCCATCCTACAAAATCGGCCATTTAAATGATGTATTCAAAACACCGCCACATGTATACATATGTATACATGTATACATATGTGAATACATATATGCATACATATATGCATGTATGCATTCATACGTACACATATTCGAACATACATACAGACAGACAGACAGACAGACAGACAGACAGACAGACAGACAGACAGAGCCTCGTTCATATTCGATATCATACTGACAGCCTTCCATCATTCCGCAGACACTTAAACCAAGCAGAAACGTCGTTCGAAATCTACACATTCAACAGTAACCTCAGTTAAATCATCTGTCGCTCTTCTTATAACCGATATCAAAGAACATCAAATGCAAAGAAACATTACACGCAGCAACAAAAAAATGCAATCAGAGTATATCAATAATAGGCATCACGTATAGCATTTGATAGCATTCACAATACACACTATAGACATCTACAGTTTAAAAAAAAAAAACGTCCGAAAGAGTACAAGCATACTAATGACAGCCACATATGCTATGTTTTCGTAACTGAAATGAAAAACAACAATTTTGTACCACAAATGCATTAGAGCCGTCATAGACAATACCTATTCAATGCGCATTCATTCAATCTCTGTTCAACTGTTTAATGGATCAATCTATTATCTATCAAACCGATCATTTTACCACTGCACTCATATGCATTGTTCTTTGTTTTGATTTTTGGTATTGCTTTAATATTTTGCTCTGTTATTTCAAGCGTTTTGCTATACCTATGTTGGGCCATCGCCATCAGAGGTTTTTGTTAGTCATTACGATGCAATCAATTGGTTTCGTCTTGTAATTATTTTACCGATATTTAATTAGCGAGTGATCGTGAGTGCACCAAACCTCACCTGTGCGTATGCTCTCATTTCTCGGATGCTTGTGTGTGCGATTGTACTCGCGCCATGCAGCTTGCCCGAGGGCGTTTATACATCCATATTTGTTAACGGTTATTTCTAATATTTTTCTCGCTGTACTGCATGTTCGTTTCTCCTTTTTTCCCCATCTATGATTTTATTTTTGATCTTCTATATAAATGAAGATATTTCCTCCGTCTGGCTGTTTTGCTTTCTACAAATCGAGAAGTTACATTCCGGACTGTTATTCTAACGAGCTGCATCTATTTATCACCCGATGAGATACATCTGTACTGCCGGATGCTCCTGAACAAGTTGTTGAGTGTCCCACCCATGTTCCACAAGTTCATGTGTATTGAGAGTTGTGGGTGCCATGTATATATCAAGTTATGTAATGTTGGGATTGTAATATGTGAAGCGTGTTTAGCTGCGTGTAGGCATCTGGGTAATTGTTCAATGAAGTTATTTATAATGCGTACTTTTGTTAACAGTATCTAGAGCGACTCCTCGGAACATAACTGACATTTCCGCGATATAGTATTGTAGTGACTCGCGTGTCTAAGTATGGACCATGTAAGGTAGTATTTTCTCTTCTCTTCCTTACGCCTCCAGTTAAAATTGGCCAGTGATGTTACATGTCGTTTAAGGCTATTTCGAAAGCTGGCGATATGGTTGCCCCGATATATATGTATGGGCCTCCTCTAGTGTTTATAGTACACTTGTATACCACGTTCTTAGTTATGCATTGGTTATGCAAAGGACAATTTCATCCATCCGTGCATGAGCATAACAGTTTGATTTCGTTGGTTTGTGTACATCGAGCGCTGGAGGGATTGGTTCTGTACGGTATGTCGGTTGTTAATATTATCGTTTTATTATCACTAGGTATTCTCAGTTTATTATTTGAATTGTTACTGGTGTTATGTTTTGGATCATTATTATGGATATTGGAATTATTGCTTTGTTGATTGGTAGTATAAAAAAATTCGTCTAAGTATTATCTTTCTTTCAACTTCTACTTCATCTTCTTTCTCTTAACAGTTAGAACACCGATCGCTCATTACGTCATTTTCTCTAAACTAGAATGTACACTTGCCGCGTTCATATTTGATTTTTTTTGCGTTTCAATAATTTTTCTCTGATCGTGTTCATTCTCGAATTTGATGGATATATAGCGGTACGTAAGCCGATTCAAGAAACCTCTAGTGAGACTTTTTATTGATGTACCTGAAGAAATCCAGAAAGGGTCGAAACATGTGTTGTATCCAATAAAGACTATTATACATTCCATCTCCTATTATATTATTACTGCTACCCCAACCGCCACTACGAAGTTCCTGCAATAGATCTACGGATAACAACAGGGAATCGAAAATGTGCCGGTGCTTTACTTATCATTTATTTGTATATCTTGCAGAATTTCTACATTGCATGTATATATATGTGTGTGTGTGTGCATGTGTGTGTGTGTGTGTGTGTGTGTGTGTGTGTGTGTGTATACACGCACACGAACCTATATGATTTGGTATAATAAATAGCAAAGAATCAGGTATACGAACCAGAAGATGGATACACACAGACACACACTTTCACGTGATAGAAACTAGAAATGACTCATATATATACATATATACCGACTAAGATCCATACATATGGGTGTATGTATATACATTGTATCACCAGATATATACATACATACATACACGCGCACACACACACACAGACACACACACACACACACACATATATATATATATATGTGTGTGTGTGTGTGCAAGGACAAATATAAAGTCTACTGTTTATGTATATAGAAATATATGCACAAACTCTCTCAGAGACAAACACGGGTATATAAACACACACACTCACAACCGACGAATATAAACGTTGCCATAATCTCTATAATCAATATCTTACTGTTTTCTTGCCACTCCAAATATCAATCAATGTTTTATATTTATCGGTTTGTTTTTCTTTCCGTTTATCAATATATCAATTTCCATTTATGCTCTTATTTGTCATGTTTCGATTACACACACACACACACACACACACACACA
>NC_068984.1:116309876-116318214 GCF_001194135.2 Octopus bimaculoides | reverse complement strand
ATATATATATATATATATAGCTTTGTTTATATACAACCGCAATTTCTTCAGAACTATTGAAGATACTAAAATCTGGCAATACAAATTTTAAATGTATAACCATCATAATAATACATTCCATTGAGTGCTTTCATTATATACTATCTCCGAAACCAGACCGAAAATCCATTGATTTCATTTATATGAGTCATTATCTTTCTCTTAGAATCTATTGTGATCGTCAACCAACTGAATATCACTGCATGGCTTCCTTTAACGTTGAAATATTCAGATATGTTTTGACAGACTCAGATGCTTATAGAGCAGAATTGAGAAATTTAAGAAAGTGAAAACTTTTTGCAAAAATGGTTTGTCTGGTCAAGACCAAGTAATATATTTTCAAATAGCGAGTCAAAGATATAGAGTAAAATATATAGGTTATTGTGTTACAGTTGAACTGTCGAATAGAAAAAGCGAAATAAACTGTATCGAGTGGTAATGAAATATGTATCGTAGATTTCACGTGGAGTAAGTCTAGCACTAGTCTGCGTAAAGCGTACAATAACCATATAAGAACTGATGAATTACGCTCTGCTGAAACAAAAGGAGACATTTATGATGAAATAAAGACCTCTTTAGCATGCTTGCAATGGTTCAAAATGCAGGCATAGGGATATGATCAACTAAATTATTTTAGTATGTTTAAAACAACGGAACTGTTTATAGTTAAAGTTGAATCTTCATCGAAATATGATTAAACCTAATCAGACTATTAATTCCAACTTTAGAAGTCGATGTATTTTAAATATTTATCTCTGGGAATCCTTGTGGCCGGAGATTTTTTAACAACTAAACTATTTTGAGTTTATCTTAGTGTTTTGTAGTTATTAGGTGTTCTATTCATGGAGGTATGTTTAACAAAAATGAAAACAATGTCATCATCTTTTATTGTTAATAGTTTGAATGGAAGGCAACGGTTCCAAGAAAGCGAAAGTAATGAGGAACGTCGGGAAATTATGTTGCTGTTAGTTATTTAATTGGGCAGCTTCTGTGATTCAGTGTAGATGAGAGTAAATTCGAAAGAGTGAGTGCTTGTGGTCCCTGCCATTTCAATATTTGTATTAGTTCCAGTCGTTTACATCGACCGAAACATAATAACGCTGATAGTAAGTACGACTGTGTTCGGTTCCTCTTGTCAGCCAATAGCCTCTCACCCTTTACCCCTCTCACTTCTCTCTTCTCCCCTCTCTCTATCTGTCTTTCTCTGATTCTATGGTCGTCTACGGTTTGTTCTATTTATATATATATATATATATATATATATATATATATATATATATATATATATATATATATATACTCATTCAGCTGAATCAAATCTTAACTTATTCACAATCTTCAATATTTACACATCATTAATTTTGGCGATATCAATCAATAAAACTGATGCGTAATTGGTGGGCGTCGATGAGATTTTTTATGACGTCAACACTCAATTTGGATGATCCGGATCTTGTTCATGAAAATTTCCTTAAATTAGAAACCAAACAGTCCGGGTTCAATTTGAAGCGAAAACATACTACACATATATACATAGTACGAAGTTGATTCATATGCAATTTTCATAACTATGGCCAAAATACATAAACCGAGGAATTAACTTTTTCCTTATAGAAGATTTCCCTTTTTACATCCATGTGGTATATAGAATAAAAGTAATTATCTATTTTATTTTATTTAATCATCGTTTCTCCTACCATCGCTTGACACCTGGTGTTGGCTTACTATCATAACTTAACGGTTCGGCAAAAGACATCGATAGAATACGTAACAGGCTTTGAAAAGAAATATGAACTAGGGTCTATTTATTCGATTTAAAATGTTTCAACGTTGTGCTCAGCATGGCTGTAGTTACATGATTGAAAAAATGTACAAACGAAAAGATAAAAGAGATAGATAGATAGATAGATAGATAGATAGATAGATAGATAGATAGATAGATGGATAGATGGATAGATAGATAGATAGATAGATAGATAGAGAGAGAGAGAGAGAGAGAGAGAGAGAGAGAGAGAGAGAGAGAGAGATAGATAGATAGATAGATAGATAGATAGATAGATAGACTATGTGCGTACGTACGTATGTATCTGCATATGGCATGCATTATGCATAACACATGATATATATGTAACATATATATATATGTGTGTGTGTGTGTGTGTGTGTGTGTGTGTGTGTGTAAATACGTATTTATGTATGTATGTATGTATTATGTACTGTATTCATGTATGTACTTCTGCCAGGCAGAACGAATTTTCCGGTCATTCAAAGCTCTGCGTAGGCTAACAGACTAATTCTATTTAATACGTCAGTAATTCTTACTTCCTAACAGTATCTCTAGGCTCAAAATATCCTTTTGTAGAGTCATTAGTAAACATAAGTAATTGTTTTTTGTTATCCAATGCTAATATGTACAACTTACAATGAAAATCCTGTGTACGTCAGAGTCTTCTAGAACTTTACTGATATAATATAGCGAGAAGTAATATTCTTCCCAATGTCGTTCATTTCTCTTTTATCCATCCTACTAAGCTTACAAACAGAC
Organism: Octopus bimaculoides; assembly: GCF_001194135.2. NCBI lineage: Eukaryota > Metazoa > Mollusca > Cephalopoda > Octopoda > Octopodidae > Octopus > Octopus bimaculoides. The sequence goes on along the minus strand of NC_068984.1, from coordinate 116,315,630 downwards.
AGACAGACACACACACACACACACATACAACACACATATACACACACATACACACACAAACATACACACAGGCACATGCGCGCATACGCACAGGCAAACATGAACATATGTATTTGTGCCTATACATGCAAAAAAGCAGACTTGCGTAGACATCACATACACACACATATACATGTGTACACACATGCACACACACACACATTCAGACACATATACATGCATGTATACACACATGCACACATGCACACACAGTCATACACATACACACACAAACACACACAGAAACCCAGACACACGCGCAAGATTTATTTACCGTCTCTCTATCCCCGTTTTGTCATCAGTACCAACATAAAATTTTCTACTGCTGCCAGTGTGGTTGTACAACCCACTTTTAGAAGCACTTTTTTTTTAGATAAACAGGAACAGACACTGATAATTTCGTTAGCAGTTTGACTGAAGAAGGCATCACACGATGATAGACCTCTATGAGCAGGAAATGCCAGAAGTACAATAGTGAATAACAAAGAAACCTGAATACGACCTCTAGTCAAGATACAAATAACAACCAAATTACCTTAAAATGGTAGCATACCTTTATAAGAATAAAAGAACATATTCGATAGAATAGTCCTTGTTAGAGTACAAGGGGCGCTAAAAAGTTTCTGGCTTTAAGGATTTCGCGAAAAACATGACAGGAGGCCCAATCTTCCGGGTTCTTTTACAGGGCTTAGGAAGACTGAAAGTCACTGCAATAAGAGTGTGAATCTGAGAGGGGAGTATTCCTGCATTCTTTTATGTGTTTCAGTTATTTGACAGCAGCCATGCTGGAGCACCGCCTTTTAGTCGAACAAATCGACCCCAGGACTTATTCTTTGTAAGCCTGGTACTTATTTCATCGTTCTGTTTTGCTGAACTGCTAAGTTACAGGAACTTAAGCACACAAACATCAGTTGTCAAGTGAATACACACACATAAATATATATTCACACAAACCTAAGTATATTATATATATATATATGACGGCGGGCTTCTCTTAGTTTCCGTCTACCAAATCCACTCACAAGGCTTTCGTCGGCCCGTAGTTATAAAAGAAGACTCCTGCCCAAGGTGCCACGCAGTAGCACAGAACACGGAACCGTGTAGTTGGGAAGCAAACCTCTTACCACACAGCCACGCATGCGCCTATATGTTGAATAAAATCATAATTAACTGATCCTCCTGGGTTTTCTTTTACTCAAAGCCAGGAACCTTTCAGCATCACTTCGTATTTCTAAAAAATGACGGAATAGTCAATAGTCACTGTAGATATATCTTCGTTCATAAGTCTACTGAATCACTAAATAGTCTGGTAGTGAATAACAATAGTACACTGGACAGTCAACACTAAATGACCTCTGATATGGTGAGGCATGAATATTTATATTTCATTTCCGACTCGTAATTTTGTGCAATATCAGCTAAGCAATAGGAAAAGAACTATGGACCCTTCCATCTCTGCGATGCTGTGAGTTCAGTAGATGCACAATGAAGACAGATTTGGAAATACAATAATGTAAATCTGCCAAAGGAAAAACTAATTTACCGGTTACCTTAGATGCTAAGAGACAAATTGGATTAAACACGTCTGTAATTCTTACGTCAGAAACTTATCTGTGGCCTCAAAATACCCTTTGATATTCTCATTAGTAACCCTCACTAATCATTTATAATCGAACAGTAATATGTACAGTTTTCTTTTAACATCCGTTGGATATTAGAATATCTTTAATCTTTAATAATATCAGCATCAAAACATGATTTTCTTTCCTTTGTCATTCAGCTCACTTTGATCTTCATATAATTCCACGCAATTCATGCAGGCACACGCACGCATATTCACACACACACTCACACAGATACGCACGCGCGTGCACACACACACACACACACACACACAAACACGCGCGTGCGCCCACACACACAAACACACACACAAACACAGACACACACACAAACACAGACACACACACAAACACAGACACACACACAAACACATACACACGCACATATATTATTCTCAAACATGAATATTATCGACATTGACTTCGAAGTTTCGGTCAGTTAAACCACTGTCAAACTGCAATGCATTGAGGTTAATCTTGACTTTATATAGTCTCTGTTGTGTTAAAATCTTCGTTAAGTATGTTGATTGGAGTGGATTGGTAATTAGGTTTCAGGATGGGTTGTTATGGAGGAAATGTTTATTGATTAAGTCTAGGATTATGTTATTGTTTAGAATTTACACATGTACGTAGACCTTTGTAAGCAGCTGTGAGTAGTTAGATGTGTTTGTTTTGGTATGTATAGGATATGATATCAGTTTTAGGAATCTTTGGTTTTATTCGATTTAATCCTTTGCTTTGACAATGCAAATGTCAAAGGTTCAATGTTTAATCCAGTATTAAAAATTTAGTAATTGGACATGTCATTTTTTTGTGTAATGCAATTTTTTAGGGGTTCACATAAGAATGTAAGTAGGTGGTATGTTTTAGCTAGTCAGGTTTCTGAGTACAAATTTTGTCAAGATCGACTTTGCCTTTCATCCTTTCGGGGTCGATTAATTAAGTACCAACTGCGAATTGGGGATCAATCTAATCGACTGGGTGCCTCCCCAAAACTTTCGGGCCTTGTGCCAAGAGTAGAAAAGAATATTGAACTTGTCTACTTGTCAGAACAGGTTGGGAGAGGAAGATAGTGGCCCACCCCAAACGCTGGTCTATGAACGGCACATTTGAGTATGCTATATAAGCCTACATAGGTCGTATAGGCCCAGGTGGGAAGCAGGCAATAAACTCAAGCGCATCCCTCAACGGCAATTACACTCGTTATGCCACTGGAGTTATATTTTGTAGAAGATAAGGCAAGACAAAAAGAAACTTTGATATTCATTTTTCAGTTGGTGCCCGGCCAATCTTGCTACATCTCCTCTCCTCATTCAATATTAAAATAGAGGTACTGGAACTTGTGCTGGAACTAGTTTCATCTCTACTATAAGGGTTCATCGCCAATATAGCCCAGGCATCTTCTACAAAGAAGCCAGAACAGAGTGGTTGCTGTCGTTACAGCGGTTCAAATATATTGTCCGCTCACGACGAAGAAATAACTATACTTGTAGTCTCTCTTGGTTTGTGAGGGTATACGGTATATATGACATACGAAGAATCACTTGTGAACCTCCAAACTCTTATGCGCAGGGTTACCATTGCTGTTGCTCTATAAAACGTACAGCCAACAAGAAACCCTGAATAGTCATCGTCGAATTTGACGGACAACGATAGATATTGAATGTGTGTGTGCATCTGCCCTTGAGAATATTGATGTGTATGTGCATTTATGCATTTATGTGTCTCTGGGTGTATATATGGGCATATATGCATATATGTATGCGTGTACACTTATGTGTCCTTCAGTGTATTCGTATATATGTATTTATATTTGTTTGCTTGTGTTCTTGCGTGGATTGATATATACGTGTATATAAGCATATATCTACGTATGTGTATATGCGTGTATGTTTCTGTATTTAGGAGTGAGTGGCGACAATGTGTAGAAGGTCAGAAATAATGAAATCTATGAGAGAGATAGTGAGGAATATTGACAGAGAGAGAGACAGCGAGGGAGAGAAAGATCAAAGAGTGGATAAAGAAACAAAGCTGATGATTAAATAAAACTCTTTGAAAAGATATCTATGATTTAATCAACAATATTAGGAAACAGACGTGCTTCAGTTAATTCTTAGTATCAATTGCTTTCATAAATACTTCCTTCAAGATGGCTACAACTTATGTATATCATGCCAGTGCAAATGTTAAGAAAATGAATGACAAGATGAACAATCAATATAACAAAACATAAGAAAAGGTTAGCGTTTATTTACTGTAATCAAACATCTTGTTAACATTTATTGTTCTAGTGCTTAACTAATCGTCTTTTGTTAGTTTACTATTGCCTATTTTGGTATGGTTTTATATTAAGGCGATCGAAAGAAGTTTTCGTATAAAGATAACCGAACCAGAGAATTAGTTGTATCTATTTTCAATACGATTTGTAATGTGAATTTAATTCTGGTTGAGTGCAAGTTTGTCTTTTATGTCTATGGTCATCAATGAAATAAGTACTGTTTATATATCAATAGAATTTTATCTGATCCGTTGCCACCAAAACAAATTTCTTGAAGTCATTCAAGTTCTCATTTGTGTAATGTATTTGTTGAAACTTCAACATTTAGTATAGTTAATAGCAGGATGTTTTTTTTATATATATATTTAGCCCTAGGTCTATTCTATCAACCGGACCTATGGTCAAAGTGTTTCAATCGAGATCGTTTGTTCTTTTTGATATATCGAGAAATACATTTCTGAATGTGCCTTCCCTAGTTTAAGATAACAAGGTGTAATTTGAAAAAGATTTGGCTGCCATTTTTAGGAAAGCAGATGACCTTGTAAATTATAACATGTGAAGTTTCTCGTTTTTGGAGAGTGAAGTAATATATGGAAAACTGTTTCACAAGATTAAGATATAGTAAATCCATACATACCATAATCAAGCTTCAGGAGCAACAGATTTTCCCGAATGAAAACAGAAGGCAAAGAACAAAGTGATAATGGCCAAAGAGCAATGCCAGTCAAAGGAGAAATAGTTGACTGTAAGATGTAGTACGTATGAACTATATGCTAAACATTATATCAAGGTTAAAACTTTTACAACATAAGAATGGCCTAATGGACATGATGATAGGGACATTATTTAATTTATAAATTTTATATTTAACAACTTTGTAATAACTTATATTATTAAAACAAAAGAACATTGGATACTCCCTAAAATTAATTAAGAAGAAGCAAGGTTAAGGAAAGTACACAGTAAAAATATACGTGTATTTATACAATTTTAAAATTTAGTCTTAGCGCAGTTCTTTGTTCATATAGTAGCGGCCCTGGCAAGACAAGCAGGAAAAACATAGAAATGAATTCACTTCTATGTAATAAGTCAGAAACAAATCGATGTGACATAGCAGGCTTTGGGTTTCCCTTCATCTTACTATTTATATGGCAACAAAATTTCCCTTCAGATCTTGAAAACAGTTGAATAAATCTTCAAGCAATAAACAACAAACATAAATGTGTGTGCGTGTGTGTGTGTATGTGTGTGTGTGTGTATGTGTGTGTGTGTGTGTGTGTGTGTGTGTGTGTGTAAGCGTGTGCATGGGTACTTTGCTTATGATGTACCCCTCTGTGATCCGGGCAGAAATATAGGTTCGTAATATATACAACTTATTGCAGTATTTACTGGGAATGATATGATCGACTAAATCCTTCAAGATGGTGTCCTCGGAATGATTAAAGAATAGAGGAATAAATAACATTTCCAATTCACCAGCTGTTCTACTTTCTACTATATAACATATTACTCTAGTTATTGTTGTTGGCAATCCGTCGCTTACGACGTCGAGGGTTCCAGTTGATCTGATCAACGGAACAGCCTGCTCGTGAAATTAACGTGCAAGTGGCTGAGCACTCCACAGACATGTGTACCCTTAACGTAGTTCTCGGGCATATTTAGCATGACACAGTGGGACAAGGCTGGCCCTTTGAATTACAGGCACAACAGAAACAGGAAGTAAGAGTGAGAGAAAGTTGTCGTGAAAGAGTACAGCAGGGTTCGCTACCATCCCTTGTCGGAGCCTCGTGGAGCTTTAGGTGTTTTCGCTCAATA
>NC_068984.1:116305371-116309866 GCF_001194135.2 Octopus bimaculoides | reverse complement strand
TACCATCCCTTGTCGGAGCCTCGTGGAGCTTTAGGTGTTTTCGCTCAATAAACACTCACAACGCCCGGTCTGGGAATCGAAATCACGATCCTATGACCGCGAGTCCGCTGCCCTAACCACTGGGCCATTGCGCCTCCACATATATATATTCAAATACTGTATCTTGTTTCTGAATTAGATAGATCAGCAATTTTGAGGGAATTTAACACTATTGAACCGGAGAGATGAAAAACAAAGTTGGACCCAGGGGAGTTTGAACGCAGTTTAAAGTGTTAGGAATTCAGCTAGGCATTTCGTCCAACGCTAGAACGATTTTGCCTGCAAGTTATATACAGTTCTCAGAAAATATTCGTAACGCGAAAGCTTGAGTGATAACAATGCAACTAAATGTCTGCAGTTGGTGAACAAGACACACATAAGCTGACCGAATCAATTGCAACATTTCTGCTTTACCCATTTTTACACCGCAGCCATTGCCATATCTTTACCGCCCAGTTGTCTCCCATTATCATAACAACACTGACAGACGAACGTCCAAAGAAAACCTCGATAAAAAAAGCCTAATTTTCATAGCTCCATTAGAAGCCAGCATCAATATTTTTATTATTTGACAACACCACAATCACCAACGTTGACACCACAGTACGTACTTTAAGCAATCATTTTTTTTATTCCTCTATTTGTTACAGTCACTTGACTGCGGTCATGTTGGACCACCGCCTTGAAGTTTTTAAGTCGACCCCAGGACTTTTTAAAGCCTGGTACTTATTCTATCGGCCTCTTTGGCCGAACAACTATGTTACTGGGATGTAAACACACCAACACCGGTTGTAAAGGGGTGATGGAGGGACAAACGCAGACAAAAGACACGCACACAGACAGATACATACATACATACATATATATATATATATATATATAAGATAATAAGAGTGAAAAAACTACAGAAGGCTTGTGTTACTTGGTTAAAGTATATATTTAAATTATGTCAGAAAAATGTTAGAAAAATGGCGGGCTTCTTTCAGTTTCCATCTACTAAATCCACTCACAAGGCTTTGGTCAGCCCGAGGCTATAGTAGAAGACACTTGCCCAAGGCGCCACGCAGCGGAGCTGAACCCGAACCATGTGATTGGGAAGCAAGCTTCTTACTACACAATAAAATATATTACACATTAAGTATAGAAAATGTGCAGTGCACTCACTGCTCTAAACAAAGTGCTCAGGTGCACTCGACGAACAGTAATTACAGAAGAGTAACTGTTACTCAGACTAAGTCCACTTTGCGTGTCTATCTTTGTCTATCTCCGTGATTTACAGACATGCAGAAATAGATAGATTGGACAGTGGAAGAGAGACAGCTTGTCACACTACATTCCATACGATTAATCACGGGTAATGTGATTTATGGTCTTCAGCTAGTTGGAGACATGCTATTACTGGTAAAAAAATATCTGTTGCTGTCTAAAAGCGTTACATAGCACTACTCAAACAGAGCATAGCTGGAGGTTTCATAAAAATAACAAAAACAACATCACCAAAAGTGCTCCAGTCAACCAAATATAGACCTGTATCACTCGAACATATCTCTATAAAATGTGCAATGATTAATACTATGCAACAAGATACATAGAATATCTTAAAGAATTTAGTAGGTTATAGGACACAGACACTTCTTGTTATATCTATTCCAACAATATGATAAATTTATCTTTACCAGAACTAAAAGGCGACTATATACACCCGAATTTAGCATAAATCAATAATTTTTATTGGTGGTTTTTCTTTTCTTCTTTTTTGTCACGAGTAGAAAGTTTGCAACGCAGGAAAATTTGATGTTTTGGCTTAAAGAACTTAAAATGCAGATATTAAAATAATAGCCATTGGCAATATACGGAAAATATTGCCAGTAAATTGAGTCAGTTCATCGATGTGAATATGCTATCATTTTCGTGGTTTGATCAGTTTCTCTTTTACTGTACAATATGCCCTACATTTTTACAAACATAGGATTTTTATGAATTTCTTAGGAGATTCATCATATTAATGAACGTAGACAGGACCGACTCGTTTACAAGTTGACGCCCCATTAACTCAGGTCAATTCAGGCCCTTTTGGTGAAGTTAGATAAAAAGAAATTGCGTAGAAGCTTGTTTAGTGAATTGAATCTAAACTAGAAGGGTCTAAAGTTGTCTTGCACTGTGTCACTCTGATTAGATTTTAGTATTAAAATAAAGAGGTCCGCATTCTTGCAATACTCGACCAGATTCACGCTAAATTGAGAAATCTTTTCTGTTATAGGCACAAGGCCTGAAGTTTGGGGGAAAGGGGCTGGTCGATTACATCGGCCCCGGTTCTCAAGTGCTACTTATTTTATCGACCCCGAAAATATGAAAGAAAAATTCGACTCAGGGGAATTTGAATTATGAAGGTAAAGACGGACGAAATGCCGCTAAGCATTTTGTCCTGCGTTTTAAGGATTCTACCAACTCACCTCCTTGCGCCAAATTAATAAAAAGGCAGTTAATTTTGTTCTAACCACTCACTGCTCATCGTTGCAATAGGTGGAAGATTCCCTCATGATTCCAATAATAGTAGACATTGCACACAGGAAACTCAGTAAAAACACCAACTATATTCACCAGTAGTTTATTGTTAAACAACAAACCAGTTATTTATAACACAAATTATGTTATACGTTTAAATAAAGTTATGACAGATGAACGTGAGTTGTTAGAAAGAAAAGTTCATTCGATAAGAGAGAATATTTCCCAAATGTCATTTTCATTTTCAACAAAATCATTTCTATTTTAAACAAAACTTGTCAAAGCGATCCGATAGACACGAACTCCCATCGATGAAATAACCCACTCTAAAGCAGAAATAAATATTTTTAAAAATATACCAAAAATATAAGATATTTAGAACCTCAAATTTAGAAAGAAAAGCAATTCTATTTGCGTCTATCAACAGAAAGAATCCTAAAATGCAGAATTTAATCATTTCTGAACATATAAAAGAAATTTAAAAAATGTATAAAAAGGCGATGATGTTACTAACTTTTTGTGGAAAACGTTATCTGCAAAAAAAAAAAAATTGATAAAATATTTTTTAAAAACCCATAATAATTCCTTATCAACAAAATGTATTATAACTAAATAAGGAAAAATGTGTGGAAGTAGCCGATTGGATAGATTTTTACTTGGTGGTAATTGTACGCATATTTACTAGGTGTAGTACAAGAAAGAATGAAGAAACGTGTAAATGTCGCTGTCTTGTCGTCAACATCAGAACTTTGCAATTACAATCACAACAGGAAAATTCGATTACATCAGATAGAATATTATTGAATGAATGTTTATATACATTCAGCTTCAAGCACTGTAAAATCGGACAGCTGTAAAGAAAATAATTTAACTATACATAACGCATTATAGTCTTTTATTTACATGTACATGAGTTACAGGACGATCAGCCAGTAGTCCATGCTTTCACTACGCTAAGATGTTTCTAATGGGCAGCTCCTATTCAGAGTGGACATTTTAATAGTTAAGTGAACTTGGTCACGAACACATTACAATGGGTTTGACATATGTATGTGCGGTTGCATACATTTATACAGGTAAAAGACATGTAATCCAATCCAGTTATGCAGCTAGGTAACTACAAGGTTGGGTAATTAGCTATCTAGGCTGCATGGCAGTTTTGTTAATTACATATATATGTAATACACACACGCCAACGCGCGCACATACACACACAAATATACACACACACACATATATATATATATATATATATATATATATATATAAACAGAAATCTTTAAATCTTTAAATTCCTTCAGCTACAAAGCTGCGGCCATGCTGGAGCACCACCGTTGAGATCCTTGCGCAGAGGCCATGCTAATCTTCCCTCTATCGTTCCAATTTTAATATATGTACTGCCGAAACAAGTACTTATATATATATATATATATAGGGATAGAGAGAGAGAGGGGAGACACGTGCGTACCATGCTTAATATATATAAACTGTTAACAGGTAATATGCTGCGGCTTTCATCCGAGATAAAATCTCAGACGATATGGTGTGTTTAGAAACCTAATGCATATACGAGTGACACGACAAATAGTCCCGGCTGTGGCAGATGAATTTGGATCTTTTGAGAGTTTCTTCAATGACGTGTACACGCAGACAGAAGTTCAGCATCTTGAAATTTGATTCCTCCATTGTGAATCCTCTGGATCGTCTTTACTCATCTGTTATAATTTGCATGCAGTATGTTTCCATAGCAGCAAGCATTTTTTCTTTACATGCTACAAATCTTTACTCTTGTATCCAGTCTTTGTCTCAGCTCAAGCGTATCTCGTGGTCAGTGCCTCATAACGTTACATACCCTGCAAATCATGCTTCCTTTAATTCATTCAAACTGTTGTACAATTTCGGCATTCAGTACCCAATTCTCGCTACCATGTAGTATAATGACATATATATA
>NC_068984.1:116304678-116305241 GCF_001194135.2 Octopus bimaculoides | reverse complement strand
TATATAGCTGAAATTTACAGAAAAACAGATGAAGACAGGTGTATTAGTTTGACGCTCGGGAAGGTGAGAGTGTGTTTTACGTTTCGAGCCTACGCTCTTCAAAAGAAAGGAACACGAGGAATTAAACTGAGAGAGAACAAAAAGAATCTTTTGGAGTTAATCATGGCGTCATGATGCAGTGTATGGTTCATTCGGTGGCTATTCAATTGTTTTCAATCTTATTTCTGTCAATACTGGTACTGTTTAGCTCCCTTCGTCACTTTAGTGACATATATATTTCTGCCCTTAGATGGTATAATTGCAAATTAGCCACGCATATAATATATATATATAGATATATATATATATGTGTGTGTGTGTGTGTCAGCTAAATATAATATTTGTCTCATTTTATTTAACTCATACATGGTCACACATGACCTGCATTAGACTCCTCACTAGTATTACTATCGAACTGAGAGTTTATCTACTGTCCCCCCGTAGCACTTACATAGCGTTACCTGTCATCTTCAGTTTTCTGGATACCAATACCTCTCATATATATATATATATATATATATATA
>NC_068984.1:116300548-116303031 GCF_001194135.2 Octopus bimaculoides | reverse complement strand
GCATTGTTAGAGCATCAGGCTCACAATCTTGAGGTAGTGAGTTTGAGTCCCAGACCTGGCTCTCTGTTGGGTTCTTGAGCAAGACACTTCATTTTGACGTTACTTATTTCTTTACTGCCCACAAGGGGCTACACACAGACGGGACAAACAAGGAGAGACAAACGGATGAAATCGATTATATCGACCCCAGTGCGTAATTGGTACTTAATTTATCGACCCCAAAAGGATGAAAGGCAAAGTCGACCTCGGCGGAATTTGAACTTAGGACGTAGCGGCGGACGAAATACCGCTAAACATTTCGCCCGGCGTGCTAACGTTTCTGCCAGCTCGCCGCCTTTATATATGCATACATACTTAAGTAAGTATGTAAGTATATAAGTATGTATACATACATACTTACATACATAGATATATACATGCGTATACATATAGAGAGAAAAGGGAGAGGAGAGAAAGAAAGAGAGAGAAGGGATGTGTGTTAGTGCATGTTTGTCCATAATATTAAATCAACACAGAGTGTAATTTTATTTTCAATTCTTTAGTATCGTTTCTTTAATGTTAATTAATATTAAGGTCATAAACATAATTTTTTCCCCAAAAAACAAGAACTCCAATAAAACCTAAAATATAATCGTTGCATGTATGCTGTATTTCATGCTATTACTCATGGTGGTTAAAGCATTTTTCCCAATTTAGTTCGTCATATTCATTTTCGTTGGTTCTGAATGTATGTGCGTTATGGGTTCCAGCATGGCCTCAGTCAGATGACTGAAACAAGTAAAAGAATAAAAATATAAAAGAATGTATGTGTGGGTGTGTTTATACATGTTTATATATGTCTATAAGTTATACAAGTATATATATATATATATATACTTATATACAGCGATTGCAAGGGTGGAAGACATAAGTTAGAGTTTTAAAACCATGCTGTCATCGTCCCGTAAACATTTCATACTATAGTTTTAGCTGACGGTCTCAGATCAAAAACGCTTCCTCGGTAAGTATTTCTCCGTAAATGTGTTGTATGTATGAATGTATGCATACATGCATGTATGTAAGTATGTATATATGTATGCATGTTTGTGTTTGTACGAGAATGTGCTGGAAAGTTCCTGGCATTGGGTTAAAAGAAAATACAGATGGATCGGTTAATAAATTTATCCAACACATTCCCCTCTCAGATCCATACAATTTTTGCAGCAGCCCCTCAGTTTTTCTAAGCCGCGTAAAAGAACTCGGAAGATCGGGCGTCCAACCAGGCCTTTCGCGATACACTTACGGCGAAGAACTTTTCAGCAACAACTCGTTTTTATGTATGTATGTATGTATGTATGTATGTATGTATGTATGAATGTATATATGTGTGTATGTATGTATGCATGCATGCATGCATGTATGTGTGTATGTATGTGTGTATGTATGTATATATGCATAGAAACAAACAAACAAACAAACAAAGACAGACATACAGACAGGCTGGCAGGCAGGCAGACAGACAGGCAGGCAGACAGACAGACAGACAGACAGACATATAGATAGATAGATAGATAGATAGATAGATAGCTAGCTAGCTAGCTAGATAGATAGATAGATAGATAGAGAGATAGATAGATATATAGATAGATAGATAGATAGATAGATAGATAGATACAGATCGAAAGTGACACAGAGAGACAGACAGACAGACAGACAAAGAGCTAGGTGGATTGATATAGGTATTGAAAAGAGGTAAACAGTTCATAAATATGGGAAAGAGCTACCGCTGATTCTCCTTACTGCATCATTAATAGATTCCACAGAGATCGATATATTGTAAGAAATGAGATCCTAAGAGCTATCGCTGGCCTTCTGTTACTGACATGCTGAACAAAGATACAAATGCCATCAGTGCTGACCTAATATTAGAAATAGGAAAACAGTAATACTTTTGATAATGCTCCAAGATACACTTGACTGTTTTATCCTACTAGATCAAAACGATTCCATCTGGATATTGTAAATCACGTAGCTGTTCTACCATTACCGATCAATTAGCAATTCGTTTATTGACTCAGCTCTCATTAACCTTGATTATAAAGCGAAAGGAATTAATGTTGCGACAGTTTGGTGTGTTGTTCAAAACGACAGAGAACGTATGTCAGATTTACAGTTTATTATTTTCTATTTGTCTTTGCTTTACTAGAAGAGACAAAATAATTTAATGACTACTAGAAATAGGAGACTTGAGAAATAATTGTAATATCTATTCTACCTCTTTAGTGCTCATTCAAACGAGTAAATAAATTAAATATGCGTCAATAATACAAGAGCACTTCTGCGTAGCTTCCAGACCCTAGCTCATATATCCACGCACAATCACACACGCACAGACACACAGAAACACATCGCTACCAGCAGTGTCTGGAAACGAAATTTTATAGAAAGATATATGGAAATATATATATATGTATCTATATATATATATATATATATATATATAT
>NC_068984.1:116292338-116300009 GCF_001194135.2 Octopus bimaculoides | reverse complement strand
ATATATATATATATATATACATATATATATATATATATATACACACACATATATATATATATATTTATATATATATAGATATATGTATGTATGTATGTATGTATATTTATGGATGTATGCATGTATGTACATATATAAATATATATAGTGTTACATTTGGATGTACTCCACCACAAATGAAGACGAATGGTTAACGCATGTATCTTTACATTAATATTTCGTGATATAACACCATCTGTTATTGTTAGCTACTTATATCCTTGATTACTTTTGTTCTGTAATAACCCTGATGAGAGGCATTATATCTTTTTTAGGTTTGGTATTGTCAAATGCTTAATGAACTTTTATGCAAATCAGTGATAATCAATTTTATGTCAGGAGCAGGTAAAACTATGCAAGCTAATAAATTAAAAATAAAATTGCGCAATCAACACCATCTGGCTCAATTTACATTCCCTTTTTTAATGATGTAATGATTATCCAATATAACTACATGATAAAAATAATAATAATGATGATGATGATGATGATGATGACGATGATAATTGTAAAGGAACGAATCATAGCAATCAAAATTTTTCGTTTTGTTTTTGCTGCTTTTCTGTTAGTGATAGACGTTCTTTTGGGGAGCTCGTTAGTTTGTGAACAAATATCGGATAACTTCTTGTGTGTGTGTATGTGTGTGTGTATGTGTGTGTGTGTGTGTGTGTGTGTGCGTGTGTCTGTGTCTGTGTGTGTGCTTGTTTGTGTGAGTGTGTGAGTGTGCGTGTGTGTGTCATTGTATGTATGTGTGTGAGTGCATGCATATATGCGCGCTCAATTGTATAAGTGTATGCGAGAAAGTGTGTATGTGTGCACGCACGTGTATGTATATGTGTGTTTGTGTCTGTGCCTGTTATAAACCCGTTATCTCGAGCTGTTATCCGTTTCGAGGAAGAAATATAGTTTACATTTTAAAGCATTTGCCGTCAGACAATTTCTTAAAATTATTGGTGAATATGACATCCACTGACATCATAGTAGGAAGAGATTACTATTACTATTAATGCAGTTGTCACAAGTCATTTTTCCCTTCAACGCTTCAAGTTTTCCCCCAAACCAGTCAAGAATGTGACAGTCAAACTGACTAGCATATTTTTAAAAGCAGTCATTTGTACCTCGACGTACACAAGTGGTGATATGACTGAAACAATGAATATTCATACTAATGGGATGATAGTCCTAATATATATAGGAAAACAATAGAATCCTTGTGTAAGTATATATTTACAGGCAGTCCGTGATATCTGAAAGAAAACAAATACAGAAATACCTCAACTATCGAGGGTGTTACGTTTCAAAAACCCATTTGATAGTTGAAAATCCACGAAGTAGAAGTATTGTACTGTATCTTTTTTATTATTTTTTATAATTTGTATATATTTGTTTTATTATAAATGCAAAACAACACTACGGAGGAATCGACTTAAGATTAAATAATAAAGCGCGATAGGTGAACCGTGATAAGTGAACCGCGATAGGTGAACCGCGATATGGCAAGGGGTTATTGCACAGTGTTACAATTAATATTAAACAATTGAAACGGACGTTGTTGAGAATATCAGTAGTCCTGGAATATTTGGCACCGAGAAGACCAAATCAGGTGCCTGGCAACCAACTTGCTTCTGAGAGAAACCCTGTGTTCCAACACAAAATCTGTTCTAGGGGTTTCTTCGGGATAGAATATTACAGCTCTTGCTCTTCTATGTTTGTATCGTATTACAACCCCATGAAAATGGAAAACAATACTAAGGACTTTGAAGCAATTTCTTTCAAAAATTTCTGAGTAATCGTTAAAGTATTTTTGGTTAATGAGATACACATTACTGACTTTAGAACATCTCAGGTACTAAGATAACTAGTTGTGATTACAAAAATGGCTGAGGTACTAAGTCGGTCATTATGGATTTTAAAACAGATCATGTACTAAACAAAATAAATATTAGATCAGAACACAAATTAATTAAATTTAACAGATTTCAGTCCTGGAATTTATTAAATAACCTTGTGAACCAAACCATAAACTGCATATTCACCGGCTGTTCATTGAATTAGAAAAATGGTGGAGCAAATATGTGAGGGTTATAATGGATTTCGCTAAGGTGAATATTACTGCTTCATTTTTTCCTTGATTTTTGTTACAATTATAGATTAAAAACTTTTCAATGCTGCCAGGAAATCTGATACAGCTAATTATTTTTTCAATCAAGCAACAAATAAATTTCCCACTAAAGTGAGTTAGATTTCTGTTAAAAATTTATAGTTACACCAATAACTAGTATGAATATTTAAATGAGAATTCTAATGCTTGAAATGGAGAACTTCTACTAAACTAACCACTTCGCAGTGGAAATAGGATACGAGACAAATATTTCTTCAAGGTATGATGACGCGAGCATGGAGGCGCAATGGCCCAGTGGTTATGGCAGCGGACTCACGGTCATAGGATCGCGGTTTCGATTCCCAGACCGGGCGTTGTGAGTTTTTATTGAACGAAAACACTTAAAGCTCCACGAGGCTCCGGCAGGGGATGGTTGTGAACCCTGCTGTACTCTTTCACCACAACTTTCTCTCACTCTTACTTCCTGTTTCTCTTGTGCCTGTAATTCAAAGGGTCAGCTTTGTCACACTGTGTCACGCTGAATCTCCACGAGAACTACGTTAAGGGTACACGTGTCTGTGGAGTGCTCAGCCACTTGCACGTTAATTCCACGAGCAGGCTGTTCCGTTGATCGGATCAACTGGAACCCTCGACGTCGTAAGCGACGGAGTGCCAACAACAACAACGATAACTCGAGCTTAAGTAGAGTAACAGCCACAAATATTTGCAATGTATAATGTGGCGGCACACGGAGGAATATATCAGAATAAGTAAGGAAAAATCCATTGCAGAGTCTGTGACACTATAAAACGTATAGTTTGAAAATATCATTTGAACAATGTTGTCTTTGGTACAACCACTAAGGACGAATACAGCGAATATACAGTAAATAAACAAGAAAGCCATAGCTAGAATTAGAGAAGATAGCTCTTTGATGAAAGCCCAAATAAGTTAGATGATGAAATGTCTCAAAAGGGAAAGTAGAAAAACGCGCCGGATTACATGTTTTATCACTATACCCAAACACTGTTCATAGTGAGAGGGATGGCAGCATGCATGAATGTCTTAGAAAAATGATCAAACTAAAGAATTTGTCTCTGTAAATTATTGAATTTTGTGTGAGAAAGTTACACAATAAAGTGTGTAACCACTATGTGAAAGGATGTTCCATAAGTGAACACGTAGCAGTAAATTTTGCGAATGCTTTGTGGCAAGATTTGAGACATGGATAATGATGACATCTAAATCCCTAATCCAGTATTCTGATACAACGTGAATAATAAACGTTATGATAGTGACAACATTAATGATATACGTCATAATATTAAAAATAAAATGTTAATAACATACCTTGTGTCAGTAACAAGAACGTTAATAATAAACATGTCAATAGCATCAACGTTAATTATATATGTTATATTATTAACAACGTCGTTAATAATATATATAATGGAAAATAAGTATGGAAAATGAAAATAATAACTGTGATGATAATAGAAAATACTTTTAAGCCACTCACCCAGCCGCTGAGTTTCAAAATGAAATTCAAAATATAACGTTGACTGGATCTTACATTCCACGTGGACGAATACCTAATGGGTTTTATAAAGTACTTAGAATGAATAAGTGCAATACGCCTGGAATAGCTAATTTCTCTAAAATATTTCTGCTTCAGTAAAACACTGCACTAGAAGTTAATGTTCACCTCGTAATTTGTACGCCTAGCAACTGTTGTCAGGTTTTAAATGATATGGACCCTACAAAATTGAAGCGTCTTTACATAAACAGATGTAATTACTTCAGTAACAATGTATGGACAATTGACCGTTTGGCTCCATGGACCGATGCAGCTGCGAGTTTATAATACACATAGAAATAGTATCGTATCTAAAGCGTCGTACAGATTAAGTTATGTATAGTATCCTCTCTAGTAATAATTTTATTAAATTACTTGAAAAGAAAAAAAAAGACAAATTCGATATCTGGAACTTAAAAGTACAAAGGCACTTTGCAAAGGCACAATACTAACTAAAGAAATATAAATGAATTGAATTATAAGTAACGACGGTCCTCAAGCAGTTTTTAATCTAAAAAGTAAATAAAAAAAATAAATGCTAAGAGAAATTAGAGAAAAAATATCCAGACAAAATCAGAAGCTAACTTATCCGTAGATAATCAAATAATGATATTTCTCATATTAGTATACAGAAAGACAGGATATAGTAAAACCAGCAGAGCTGCGGAGAAAATACTAAGAAGTATTTCATTTCCTTTTACATTCTACCTTTCTGGTATTATTTTATAGACTCATCAAATCCTGGTAACGGGATTTGATGCTGATGATTGTACACAGTGTATCCACCAGTAATCTAAAGGAGCGATATAGTTTACTGCAATATTATCAAAAATGGTGGATGGCGAAATAGTTAAGGCATTGTTAAGACAAATCAATCCGAATCGATAAAATGAGTACCAGTTAAAAGTAGACTATATCTATTCCCAAAATCGAATGTCTTTGTGCCAATAATATAAATTGATATTAAAGGACGCGAGTAGAATGGTGTAGTAGAAACGGCATGAGGTTGGACTCAGTGTCCGCCGATATTCATCAACGTTGCTTTGTACGGCTGTGAGTCAGAAGGTAATGCAAATAAAACTTGCATCACTCTCTGGTTGGCAATTTCAAATTCTTCCAAAATTGACTTTAAAGTTTATGTTAGCAGTGTATGATTTCGAGGAGATCCGCCTATTATTTCACTTGTACTTTCTTATTTTTTTACTTCCCACAAGGGTCCACACATAGAGGAGATAAGCAAGGACAGACAAATGGATTAAGTCGATTATATCGACCCCAGTGCGTAACTGGTACTTATTTAATCGACCCCGAAAGGATGAAAGGCAAAGTCGACCTCGGCGGAATTCGAACTCACAACGTAGCGGCAGACGAAATGCCGCTAAGCATTACACACGTCGCGTTAATGTTTCTGCCAGCTCACCGCCTTGTTCTTTCTTGGTTAGTAAATGTTTCTTTTAAGATAATTAGTGATCCTTCATAGTTGTCCTCATCTAAAAGTATATCCAGTCTCAATTAACGTTTACTCACACTGTATATTTCATGCTAAACAAGCCCACCGTAACTGACAGGGTTATAAAATATATATCCAAATCTATCGATATTATATTCAAATAAGGAATAATCGCTGAACTTCAATAAAACTATTCCCAGCTGCTTTGCTTATTGTGAAAGAATCGGTAGAACATTGTCGGACAAAACAGCATACGGTATTTTGTCAGGACCACGTTCTGTTCAAGTTCAGTTCAAGTTCATTTTACTTTTCATTGTTTTGATATCGATAACTTCGAAACGTATCAGACAATAAATGTATTCAGGTCTAATGCAACTGGCTACAACTTAGAAGGTGGAGCCCCAGTAAGGCCATAGTCCAATGACTGAAACCAGAAATGAAATAACAGAATAAAAGAATGTCGCTGGAATGACATACACTGCTACTGCTGCTGTTTTTGCTTATCCTATTGTTTGTTTCTGTAATGATGTAGTGGTTGGATATATATAAAAAAAACAACACAAATATAAACGATGTATCAATACTTGTATTACAATGTGACAATGCATATTAAATGTCGTATGGTCGTGGCTGTGTGGTGAGAAGCTTGCTTTCCAGCCATATGGTTCCTGATTCAATCACACTCCATGACACTTTATGCAGGTGTTTTTTTACTATAGCTTTAGGGCCGACCAAAGCCTTGCGAGTGAATTTGGTAAACGGATACTGGAAGAAGTCCGTCGTATATATGTATGTATATATATATATATAGGGGGGGGGGCGTGTGTGTGTGTCTTTATGTCTGTGATGGTCCCCTCCACCGTATGACAACCTATGTTGGTGTGTTTACGTCCCCGCAACTTAGCGGTTCAGCAAAAAGTTAATAATAGAATAAGTGCCTGGCTTTAAAGATAATTAAATGAAGATAATTGTATAGCCTAGATTTAAAGTTTGTACCACATGAATACAATTGACAATTAGGAAAGACAGCGAGAGAAGGCAAAGATACTGTAATCATCTATGAAGATGGAGCAATCACAACGTATTTATCTATATATGTATGCACTTTAGGTATGTATGTATGTATGTATGTATGTATGTATGTATATACACAAACATACACGCACAGACGCTCACACACACACGCACACAGGCACACACAAACACACATAAAACACACACAGAGTAAGATTGATAAGTCAAAAAGATGTGATGACAGGCTAAAATATTTTATTAAAATATAAGAGATTATACACTTTAGGTCAATGGTTACATACTTAGATAACCTCTTGATTTGTGAAGTTTTTAGAAACTTCATATGTAAAGTAAAAGTTTTAAAAAAGCGTATGTATAAAGTTGACGTGTGGACATTTCCAGAATTAAAGTCGTATGCTGATATTACATACATACATATTCATGTGATGAGCTGTTGAGAAGAACTAGTATGTTTAATAACTGGTTTATTGAAGTGTTGTTATTAAAGATTTAAATGAATATATAATCATATGATGATGTCTAGTGCTGGAAAAAAAAATTATGGTCAATATAGTTATATATTTTCGGATTATAATTTGTTATTTCGAGACTAAGCATTTGTTTCGGTTTATTTTCTGTTATTTTTTGATTAAAATATTGAAAGCTGGTTCATTCCTGAAGAAGATTTTTATCATATTTATATTTTGAAAGTTATAATGCAATAATAATGACAATAATAATAATAATAATAATAATAATAATAATAATAATAATAATAATAATAATAATAATAATAATAATAATAATAATAACAGTAATGATAATAATAAATGATAATAATAACAATAATACGGTGTACGGTGTTTAGCTTAAGTACTTCAAAAGAAGGGTATGATGAAATTTTAATATGTAGATGTGTGTGTGTGTGTGTGTGTGTGTGTGTGTGTGTGTGTATGTGTGTGCATGTGTGTGTGTATGCGTGCATGTGTGTGAGCGGTTCTGCATGTGTGTATGTATACATACACATGTGTGTATGTATGTCTACATATGTGTGTATGTATACATAGTTACGTTGCATTCATCAGTGCAGGCTATATTTCGTCAGGTGTCTCTCACACACATATGTATATATATATATGTATATATATGTGTGTGTGTATATATACATGTATATAAATATATATATATATATGTCTATACATAAACACACGCATACACATATATATATACAATATACATGTATATGCAATGTATATACATATATATATATATAAATATATATATATATATATATATATATATATATATACGTAAATATACTTATATATACATATATATATATATATATATATAATATACATAGACACAAACATATATACATACATGCATACATGCATACATGCATACATACATACATACATACATACATACATACATACATACATTTACACGGAGAAATACTTACCGAGGAAGCGTTTTTGATCTGAGACC
>NC_068984.1:116286921-116291577 GCF_001194135.2 Octopus bimaculoides | reverse complement strand
ACATATATATATACACTTGTATATTAGATTCTAATCAGCTTGATTAAAACCTCATTCAAATGCTGTAATTGAATTATATTTAATTGAATATTTTGCAGCTGCGATATCAATTAGCAAGAAACTTGATCACTAATTAGGATTATCATTGGTTCTGTTGACAACAGACAGTAATCTACGCTAGAATATATATACTAAGTTTGAACGTTGCCTGTACAATTGCATACGTGTATACATGCATTGTAACGACATAGACTGCGCAGGTGCTGAAACATATTCGGGCGCGTATTTTCACACACACACACGCACACACACACACACGCACGCACATATACACAGAACACACACACGACACACATACACACTCCTTCACATACACATACACACGCACACTTTGACATATCTACCTGCAGAGTGTTCGGACTAAACTTGACGACTTTCTTACGTTTCCATTCTTCATGCGTTGTTGAAGAGCATTAAGTTGTCTTTATCTCCCCCATTCCACACAAAGAATGTTACAAGTAGCTAGGCATAGGCGGAAATGTATTATATGAAGGCACTGTGATTAAAGATAGAGTGACCCGAGAATATTATACCAGATTTAGGAAAATATAGCAGTCTGAACTCTCCTCTTAGAACAAAACAACATCCCACAATGCATTTGCAGTATTAGTGCTGATCTTCACATTTGGGATACTTGATTGCTCTGAAGAGGAAATCCACTCCATAGATATCAAAAACCGCAAAATCCTGACAACAACTGGGAACTTCCATAGAAATAGTGACGTTAACGGGCTCTACCTAAGAAGAAATGAAAGTGGTAGAGGCCTGAGATCAGTGCAGACGGCCTTCGAATGCCGTATGATATCACACAGGTAGAACCTACTAAACAACAACAGCAAAAGTAAATATATTAATGCAGTCCTGGAAAGTGAAGTGAGTAACATTGTACGAGTTGGCAGTGAACTCCTCACGAAACACTCTCTTCCTGATGATCTCCTATACAGCCCCAAAATAGCTGGGCTCTCTTACCTCAGAAAAGACCTGGATGGAAAACACTCAGTATACAAAAAAGAAAGACCATGCATGGGTTGCCCGGAAGCTTGGAGAAGACAGTAGAATTGACACGAAGCGCAGCCTCTCTTGGACACAAGTCCACTATATCATACCGTATTTTGAAGGCTATGCGTTTGCAATACAGGAGTAGGAGATTGCCACAAAGTACCTGGTGAGCAACAAAGACAGTGACGTTCTTGTAATTACATGGTACATCTGCATGTGTAGGCTATGTCATGTTTCTGTGGAAGACATTACGCATGTGATTAGTAGCTGCCTAAAATGTCGTCACAGTACTACCTCCCTATGCGGCACGATGTTGTTGCTAAAATAATTTACAAAAAAGACATATCCTAAAATTAACTTAGAAAATCCCTCTTTTATGGAATACGTTAATAAACACCAACTCAAGGAATACTGGTGGAATATTCCCATCAAAACGTCTGTTAAATGTAAGCATAACAGGCCAGATATTGTTGTTTGGGACAGAGGGACAAAGGTATGTACCATCATAGAGGTTAGCTGTCCTGTAGATATAAATATCTCTGAAAATCAAATAAAAAGAGGATATCTATGAACAACTGCATCGAAACCTCATCCAGACTATGAATTCATGTTCATATCAATAATAATTGGAGCACTAGGTTTTTTTAGTAAATGCTTGAATGACAATTTGAATAAATTGGGATTTTCAGAAAGAGAAACTGACCGGCTAATTCGTACATTACAATTGCAATCTGTGAGTGGAACGGTAAGACTTTTCTCAAGTTCCAAATGTGAATTTGTCTGTGTTAACTACATGCCAAAGATGAAGCCTTGTATCTTTGTTGAAAACCGGCTCCCTCCTGGAAGATTTAGTGAAAGATTTAGAATAATTAAAAAATAGAAGAGACATACATACATACATACATACATACATACATACATACATACATACATACATACATACACACACATACACACACACACACACACATACATACATAATGTAATGTCACAGACTGTGTCGCTTACGTTGTGAATCTCTCTCCGAGTTCAAAAAAGGCAAGAGTCAACAATTCTTTGGAATCGATTTACTTAACAATTCCTCCCATGTATTCAGCAACGACGGAGACACTACACTAAGTGGGTTATCGCCTTCTAAACATACCTACCAAATTTCTCTCATTCTACCATAAGAAACGAAAACACAGATTGCATAACATAGTTAACTGCCTGAAAAAGAACATAACGGAACTGTTTCGAGGCCTTTCATCATAGAACTCTTCCGTGATGTCTGAACTTCATCCCATCTAAAATTGTGAGGCTGTGTTACTGTGAGGAATGAAAGTAGTAGTCTCACGTGATTGAACAGTGATTCATATATTGTAACCTTGATTGTGTTATAAGTAGAGCCTTTTGTATATAGAGAAAAAGAAGTAAATACGTAAATCTGATGGTTTTTGTAAACGATACTAAAACTAGTATTAATGTTTTAGCAGCAGATCCACGTGATTTCAAAATATTCAAAGAATCCACGCGGAAGAAACTTTCGTTTCACCATGTAGCAAAAACTTGAATGAAATTTCCGCAACAAAGTGTCATAGTTCGCAAAGTATGAATGAAACTTGGTTGATATAAATTTTTGTTCATAAAAATATTTCTTTCCACTTAGATTTTCGTACAAATGTCTTCATATTTTTCTAACCCGCAATAAGCCCAGAAACATTAAAAAAGAAATAATAAAATTATTTATGATTCATGTGATGCATACAGAACTGTGATAATCGGTTTCCTTGTTCTGATTTTCTGCTATATTTATTTCAGAAATTACTGAAAGCTGGATGTCCACAAGCCATTCTGTCGTAGATAATCGTATATGAAAATAACTGTAATGCATCTATTCATTCTTAGTACGTTATGGCAGATTCAAACTTGAACACTTGATTGGTGTGTTTATGAACACGCATCATCTAAAGGAACGGAATATTTCTCCGTTCGTGAGACACGACACCTTCCAACCTACCAGAATTTATGAATGTATTAAGATTGAAAAAGATACGATAATTCCACTTCCTGATAATATTTCTGAAGTTGATACCCGCGAGTAATATTGTACGAAATTGTCTCCTACCCTACCTTTAGATGAACCTTAGATAAACTTTATGAGTGGGATTACACGGTAAAAATGTAGAAGTATTATATATATATATATATATATATATATATAGGCGTACGAGTAGTTTGCTTACGAACCACATGGTTCTGGGTTCAGTCCCACTGCGTGGCACCTTGGGAGAGTGTCTTCTACTATAGCCTCGGGCCAAGCAAAGCCTTGTGAGGGGATTTGATAGACGAAAACTGAAAGAAGCCAGTCCTATATATATATATATATATATATATATATATATATATACCCCGCCCCATATATATGTGTACACACACATATATATATATATATATGGAGGTGGGGTACGTATGTGTGCGCGTGTGCATACGTATGGTGTATATCAGGACCTGCGACTATTTCTCTCCTAGGCTTTTGAAAGTGATTTAAGAAAAGTGTAACTTAGCGTTTCAACAAATAGAAAAGCCACAAAGTAAGTGTCAAAGTGAAACAAATGTTAATGTTGATATGACCAACTAAAATTATTAAAAGCCGGTGGCCATGCATGACCGAAGTCCATGGTTGAAACCAATAATGAAGTACAGAAGACTAGATTTAGTATAGAAAGCGTATGTTAATGGGTACTAGCCTCATGTCGTTATGTGGTGTTTTTTTGTTCTTGTCAGGAGAAATATTCTTATACGAAAGTAGAAAAGGTTTTTAAGTATAAATTATTACATTCATATCGACAATAGAAGTGGTCCATTAGTTTGTAGTATGTAAAAAAAAATTCAAATTTTGCTTAGGCTTATTTCAATGTTGTTGGCATTGACAACATTATGTACAATAAGTAAATTTCTATGACGGCAATTTTGATTTTGTACTTCATTCTGTTGGAATCATTTTTAGCTTTTCTCATACTTTTCCCCATTAATCTATGTGAACCAGTAAACGTACATGAAATGGAATTACATATTTATGTCTGTTTATATAAAAGACAAGACAATAATGGCTGGAAATAATCTAACACGTTTATCAGTCAACTTTCGAGTTGGAGACAATAGCAACTTGCGTCTTTAGAAATCTTTCTTTGATAAGTCAGATTTATAGTGGACCGAATGTCTTAGGTAAAGTCGGAAATGCCAGCACTTCTTTGAAGAAAATGCTATCGTAAATCAAATTATTTTTACTTGCTTGTGCTTGAAGGAAAGGGTCACCTTTCCTTCTACAGGGTGAGCATGCATAGATTAAAAGGTCAGCAGCGGTGAATGAGATACATCTTTTGTCCTTTTTATCTCTCAATTGTTTCAGTCATTGGACCGCCGCCACGCTGCAGCAAAAATTTGAAGAGTTTAGTCGAACAAATCAACCCCAGTATTTTTTTTTTTTTTTAAGCCTGGTACTTATTCTATCGGTGTCTAATCGTAAACCACCAACTTTCGTTGGCGTAAAAAAAACCATTTGGAGGTGGGAGTCAAACACAGACACAAAGAAACACACACATGGGTATATATATA
>NC_068984.1:116278870-116286911 GCF_001194135.2 Octopus bimaculoides | reverse complement strand
TTTAAAATATTGATCCTATCAAGTGGTCAGCATGGAAATAAAAACCATCAAAGGTAATAATTATTTAAAATTATAATACAGGGTATCAAGAGATACCACCACGCTGAAAAAATAGCAGTCAAATCCTGACACTAAAACCACAATAATTATTGTGGTTTTAGTGTCAGGATTTCACTGCTATTTTTTCAGCGTGGTGGTATCCCTTGATACCCTGTATTATAATTTTATATATATATATATGACAGGTGCCTTTCAGTTTCTGTCTACCAAAACTAATTTCAAGTCTTTGAGCATCACGAACTTATTAGTAGACGATACTTGCCCAAAGTGCCACGCAGTGGGACTGAAATCGGATGTTTCTTGATATTAATTTTGAAAGGGAATTACAACTAACGGAAATAAGTTTAGGAGAAACTATATAGGATGGAATATAAGACTAGGTGTAAGATTTGATCCGAGGTTTTAGGAAACAAACATTTATGATTAAAACTGTCTAGAACCCAAAAGCGGTGACGGTGAATACTGAGTGAACGATTAGCTGACTGATAGGAAGAGGAAAGAATGAGTGTGAAGCAGGGCTGGATTAACCATTAGGCAAAATAAGCACTAGCTTAGGGCATCATGGGAAGGAAGGCACCACTAAAACAGTAAATGGTTAAGAAATCATTTTTAACTTGATAAAATAATATTCGAAGTTTTATATGTTTTATATGATGGGAAATATAATTTCGAAGCGTTAATGGCGTCGTAGTGAGGACCTGATCAAAGACTTTGCAATTAAAAACGAAAGTAGAAATTTTTTTCAACTATAAATAAAGTGGAAGTACACAAAAATAGGCATAATTTTCTATCTTACTATTAGTTTTGTTTCATTTTGAAACATAAAAATTCATTTTATGATTTATTATTGTTTATATTTTGAATTACATATACATGGGGGCACTGAAATATTTTAAGTCCTTAGGCCATCTCTATGGGTCTAAATTCAGTCCTGCTGTAAAAGGGTGTGAATGAATACACGAAAGAAAGTCAGTTTGTTTTTATTCTTAATTTTGATAACACTTAAGAAAGACAGCAATACACAATCGACGTCCGACCGTTTGAACAGAAAACAAAAATAAACTATTAAAAAGTTGATCACCGAAAACCATCTGATATTTTTTTAGATACGTACGATTTATTCAGTTCTCATGCCTCGAAGAAATACCGATATCCGTTGTATAGCAAATGGGAACATGCATAAATACATTCCATATAATATATTTCATAAATGACGTTTTTATCGAAAGATGTCTAAGAATAGAAGTAATATTACTGAATCTTTATTAGGTCAATTCATATATATATACATATACGTGTGTTTATGTGTATGCGCGCAAGTACTCATGGCTCATGGCTCCACATGTACACACATACTTACATAATGCAAACATATGTATATGTGTGTATATGTGTGTATGCGTTTATGTGTGTGTGTGTATGTGTGTGTGTGTGTGTGTGTGTGTGTGTGTGTGTGTGTGTGTGTGTGTTCGCACATGTGTACACAAACACACACACGCATATCAGAATCACTGCAAAAATTGCAGCATAATGAAATTGATAGAATGATAATGCATATAAAGCAGAGAATGAAAGGTAGAGAAAGAGATAGAGTTATGTCGTAAGATATAAGCAAAAATGCACTTGAAGAAAGAAATAAAGCCGATTTACAAAAATGAACATAAGTTAAAAAATAGCGACAGAATACTATTGGGGTAGACAGAAATCCCGGAAAACAGATGAGTAGATAGATAAGTGGATGGATGGATGGATGGAGGGAGGGAGGGAGTTACGGAGGGAGCAGGGAAGGAATGGTAGATAGATGGATATAATATATATATATATACACACACACTGCTAGAAAGAGAGAGACAGAGACAGACACGTATAGATAGATAGAGAGAGAGAAAGAGAGGAGAGAAACAGATAGATAAACAGACAGATAGATAGATAGACAGACAGGCAGACGGATGAATGGAGAGCAAGACAGATTACACCGTTTGATATATGCATCGTATAATTAGTGTCATAGAAATTGAAAATTCTAAAGCCTATTGACAATGTAGAGATATCTTTGATGGTGTACAGAGGAAAGTAAATATAGTTTCTCTGAATAATGTGTATAAAAGTCCATGATAATAGGACGCTGATCATTATTTTATCTTTTCAGATTATACTTATATATTCTCTAATGATGTATAGATGACAACCTAATGATGTACTTTTTTCCTTATATACCTTTTCTAATGACATAAGACTCCTTCTACTTTGTAGATAAATAACGAAAATGATGAACTTATTTCGAAAGGTCAGCTATGAGAATTTGGAAACTAAATCTCGGACCTAGTTTAGCGATCTTGCATTTCCTATTCGGATATTAATTTTCGAATAGTTTGTGGTCATAGACATACACCTAATTATTTGTCACGGAAAATAATTATCAAATGATTGTAAACATTGATTTTAGGCTGTGTTAACCTTCTTATTAATTTAACATGTGTTTCGATTCATTTCCCACAATAATAGGTCTATTGACAAGAGAAGCACAAATTGATTTCAGTTGTATTAATGTTAATTTGATGCTTGAGCTTACTTTGTCTATGCACGTCCGCAATGAGATTCAGGTTTTTTTGTGGATGTGACAGGTATGTATTCTCAGAGACCCAGTGTTATCAGCTGCGAATTATTATATAAAATTCAAACTACGATATAGAACCAGGGTCCAGTAGTTCACAAAGGACGTTGGTAATGTAAGAACACTGTCTGAAATTCTGTAATAAACTTTAGTAATTTAGATATTTTATTTACACTATCTCCAATATATGGCACAGTAATGTAATAAGTAGCATATCTCGTACTATTATACAATTTCTAAAATGTATATATCAGATATGAGATTAATTCTTCAGATGCAGAAAATAATATAGATAAATATCTTTTACCTTTTACTTTTAACTTGTTTCACTCATTCGACTGCGGCCATCCTGGGGAACACTCTTGAATGGTTTTAGTCAAGCAAATCATCTACCAAATAACTCACAAGCCTGGAGATATGACGAACCACATTTCTCTACCATACTGTGCAGTGGGACTGAACCAGAAAGCATGTTCTTACTGACCCTTATATATATATATATATATATATATATATATATATATATATAGCGGTTCGGCAAAAGAGATCGATTGAATAAGTACTAGGGTTACAAAGAATATGTCCTAGGGTCACTTTGTTCGACTAAAGGCGGTGCTCCAGCATGGCCACAGTCAAATGACTGAAACAAGTAAGAGAGTAAAAAAGTATATATATATATATATATATATATATATATATATATATATATATATATATATATATATATATATATATATACATACATACATATATATTTGTGTAGGTATGTGTGTATGTATGTATGTATATTGTGTATATAATATGAAGTATAATATGTATAGAGAAGACATACAATCAGTTTAATATACCAGGTAGTATTCTTTATTAACTTCACGAGGAATAAACCAAGATTTTATCTCAGACCACAGAAAGAAACAATTTCTGCTTCCGGCTTTTACACTAGCATTTACTATTTCCTCTAAACCAAACAGAAATTAATGAAGATCGATAAATATAAGTCAATGAATTTAGGTCAATTGATATAATTGTAGGGAAAACTTGTTGAAATCATCGTATCATCAATTAACACAAATGATCATCACATATTTTATCTCGTAGCCTTTAAGTCAAATGATTCTAGTAATTGAAGATCCTAGTGTTTTAGATAGATTCGCATAATAGCTTTTCAATGCAACAGAGTAATTGTTGGCTTTTACTTAATGAGGCCTGAATGTTTCTCATTCGGAGCCAGCAACGAATATTATACCAACAGCTTAATGTAGTGTTTCCCAAACGTTTCACGCCAAATTTCAATATCGCCCACCTATCGGCCAAAAACTGTTCCATCGCCCACCTGTGTAAAAGAAAAATCCTAATAGAACCGCCCCACACAAAATCCACTAGGAACTGCCTCCACCCCCTGAATTATTTGACACACACACTATATTGTAGACTCACTGCGCAGTTAGTACTGTTTGGACTAAATATGCGGTTGTTTACAAATCCCTTATAGTGGGTTTAGTTTTGCCATTAGTGTGAATATATATATATATATATATATATATTGGGTCATAAATAATGCGTTATTTTCATACTTCTTGTATTTTTCCAAATTTAGGTAAACAAAATTCTTTTTAAATTTAGAATATACTCTCTTGCATTTCTGCAATGCTCTTCCATCTCTCTGGTAGACTTGCAAGGCCCCTCTTCCAAAATTCACTTGTCCGTGACGAAAAATACTCTTCCAGTACTGTTCTGTCCTCGTCTACAGAATTCACATTTTTTCCGCACAAAAAAATTTAAAGACTGCGGAATAAATGGTAATCAGATGGAGCAATGCTGGCGAATATGGTGAGTGGGGCATCGTTTCCCATTTAAATTGCTCTAGAATTTGTAACGTTATCCTCGCTGTATGTGGCCTAGAATTATCCTGATAGAAGACCACCTTTCGTCTTGAAACCAAAGATGGTTGCATTTCCTCTAGCGCTGACTTGAACGACTGGTTGAATGATCAAATCCAGGCTTTTCTGCTAGTTCCTCAACAGTTATGAA
Organism: Octopus bimaculoides; assembly: GCF_001194135.2. Classification (NCBI taxonomy): domain Eukaryota; kingdom Metazoa; phylum Mollusca; class Cephalopoda; order Octopoda; family Octopodidae; genus Octopus; species Octopus bimaculoides. The sequence goes on along the minus strand of NC_068984.1, from coordinate 116,282,206 downwards.
GAGATTTTGTTACACGAGGGTTTACAGGACGTCCTCGTCGAGCTCTACTGATCTTCCAGGACGAGGATCGTCTTCTTGGCTGTTGTTTCCGTATCGGGATTTCTGCAACCACCGTTGACACTGGCCTGCGCTTATTGTCCGATCCCTATATACTGCATTGATATTTCTCGCACTTTCCGTTGAATTGTTACCTTTATTGAACACAAAATATGCCGGATATGCTCTTTTGTCACTTCCCTTTGTCTTTCATCCTGTCGGGTCGATAAACTAAGTGCCAGTAAAACATTTGGATCGATGTAATCGACTAGTCTCCTCCCCTAAAACTTTAAGCCTGGTGCATGTGACAGAAAGGATTATATTATATTATTATATTTACAGGCACACCTCAACATACGTCAGTAATTTGTTCAAAACATATGTTTTCATTCGAAAAACGACTTCTTGACTTGAAAAAAAAATGGTTTGTACGATTTTCCACTTCAATGGTGGTTTTAAAGTGCTTTTTAAACTATTCCTGCTTTTAAATATGTTCATTGAGACAGGCGCAATGTCGTATAAGTTGAGTTTTATTTTGCCACTTACTTCTTTAGGAAACGACGTAAAGACCGCCCAAAATATAACTCGAAACGACGTAAATCGAGGTATGCTTGTATTCCCCTCCCAATATTCTATATTTGCGACCTATCCGATTGATAGATCAACAACATTACTTTATACCAGTAACGTAGTACCTTGATGGGTTTTTGTTAGGTGTTTATCGTGACAGGTTTATCGTGCAAGCTTGTTGAATACGACCTTTGATAACGGTTTTGGTTTAACCTCTGTGGCTTTTCTCTTTCTCCAAACTAATTGTTCATCTCCAGATACACGAACAACTTTCTCTTGGAAAGTTACAAAATTATCATTCTTTCAACTTCCATATTTTTTCTTTATTTTTTTTTTCGTTCGTAAAATACTTCCAAATCTGTTTTCAACATTGATGTTCCTGGCTGGACACATATATATCACTAGAAATTTTTCCTAACATGTTCCTGGAAAAATCTTTCCAATATGTACAGTGTTTTGTAGTATCGTCTTCTTATCTTTTCGGATTTAGCTCATTGTACTTCATTAACTGTTTTCTAGAGTGTATATCCATTTCATCAAATCCGTTTTTAGTTCACTGAAAGAATGATACAGAATAACACAATGGTGATACTGCCTCTACATCGATTCTTTTAACTGTGTGTCTTCTATAAATTTTGTTTCTAAGATGTTCTTCCTAAACATCCTGATATGTATTTTCCTCAAACTTTACTTTTATTTTCTTGTTTTATCTCATTATTCTACAAAGCACCCAGGTATTTATATCATTCACGCCTCTTCACTGATCGTAATGTTTTGTTGTCTGAAAAAAAAAACTCCATCACACTTCACCCGTTTTCTTTTCTTTCTAATATGTATGAGACATTTTCAATAGAAAGCTGCACACCAATATATCTGCTGAAAATGCTAACAGACAGTATCAAATAATCCTGTTGAAATATTTCATATAAATTAAGCTCTAGAGTAATGCACAAACATTATGGAAGTTTTCGCTGCATATGTAGCTGTGTGGTTAATGATCTTCCTTCGCAATTAGTGCTTTCACAACCAAATGTCTTATATTCCAGGAACACTTGACAAATTAATGCCTAGTGAATTAATATTGTAGACGGCAACTGTATATATATATATATATATATATATATATATATATACATATATGCATATACATACATGTATAAATACACATGTGCGAGTGTATGTGTGCGTGAGTTAGTGTGCCTGCGTACGTGTAAGTCTTTGTATTAGTGATTTTATATTTCAGTGCTTGGCAATCGATGTTAGTCTGTTTCCTCGTAACTAAGTACTTCGGCAAAATAAAGAAACAGTAGAATGTATATAAAAGACTTAAAAATAATTACTAGAGTCATTTAATCGACTAAACATTTCAAGGTGGTGTCCATGCATGACAGAAACCAAATGATTGAAACAAGACCGGGATAAAAGAATAAAGAAATTCATACCTTCACAACATTTGTTATTTTGACTTTCGCTACATGTAATGAATAACAAACTGAATTAGAATTAAGTTTTTCCTTAAAATACATATTCAATTCCACATGTTGGCCGAAATACTTTACAGTTAGTTGCCACAGCTCACCACAAGTTAGTGTAATCCATCATGAATGTTTAATAACTCGATGCGTTCAGTTTTCCTATAATCCAACAATGAGGGTCATCTGGTCCCATTTGTACATAATTCGTATTTAAAGTTATTGTTGTCGGGATGACGTGCTGATCGTTGGTACACCGGGAAAATTGTTAGAGGTATTTCTTCCGGTTTTATGTTCAGCGTTCAAATTACACCGATGCCACCTTTACCTTTCGCAGTCGATAAATGACTAACTACTACCCCTAAATTCCAGGCCTTATTCCTTTAGTATAAAGGATTATTTATTTATTGGTGTATCATTTTACCAATATACATCAAATAATTTGTCGTCCCCTATCTTTTCTGACGTGCTTTCAAAACCTCAGGAAGTAGTGTGATTGATTGAGCCAACGAGGAAACCGCCACACAATCGCCCTCAGAGAGTGAAAAATATGGTTGTATGTGTTCGAAAAGCAAGACAGTGCGTGTATTTTTGGAATGTACTTTTATGTTGATTCTGACATTAAAAAAAAAACAAACAGCAACCGATCATTTCCTCTCAACATTGTCTCTAAGAGACACAATACATCTCTACTTTAGCAATAATCAAGATATACTAAGGGACGCTGATGTTCAGACTGAGATAAAAAAAAATAAAAAAATTATCACTTCAATTTCTCTTAAAATATCACTTTCTTTAGGAATTTTTTACTAATTTGAACAAATAGATTTAACCTCACTTTATTGAGAATTCATCATGGGTTTTCTGTATTTGCAACAACCCTATTGGTCAACATTCTTGTTATAATCCTCTTTGTTACACCCAGCGACATCGAGCAGTTTTCAGGAGCGATTAGAATTTTCTTTTTATTTGATTATTTCTAAATATTTTGGTTTGAACCATTGCAGTTAACCATTATGTTAACTTCTATTCATTGCTTTGTTTCTTCCAAGACAGTCTGCACATGATCTGTTTTAGTCCACACTTTATTAATAATTTTACATAAACATTTACATTTTTCATTATATGTTTTTGAAAGTTGGAGAAATTAGCTGCAAGACATTCATACATGGTGTTTCGGAGTCACACGAAGAGAAAAGAAAATAAACCGGAACTTATTGTCGAGAACTAGGAGATAATGCTTCTCTACAAAGATGAA
>NC_068984.1:116264586-116275841 GCF_001194135.2 Octopus bimaculoides | reverse complement strand
ATATATATATATATATATATAAATTTGTGAAATTCGTGGATGAATAAATCATTCATAGACAAACTTCTCCACACACACTATGGGCTAAAATGCTCTTAAGAAAATACGAAATTACAATAAATTCAATGTCATGATTAGTGAACGCGAAACCAGCCGACAAACGAAATAAAATATATCAAAATATATATTAAAACTATGTAAAGTGTGTGCATTTTGCTTCTATTATTTTATATACATATATATACGACCATATGCATTTGTAGCTATGTGGAAATGTATAAATGCATGTATACATAGATGTGCACATACATACACATGCATACATACATATATATATATGTATGTATGTATGTATGGATGGGTGGATGGATGGATGGATGGATGGATAGAAACGCTGGGCATTCCAGAAGCTTTGAGATGTTTTTACCAGTAGCAGCTATAATTGTCATAGGTTTTTTAGTAATTTTACTATATCTTTACTATACATCTAATAAGCTGACCTGCTAACTTCATTACTCCAGATTGAAGGAGGCACCTTTAGCACGTTGAACACACCCTACGAAACGCTGTTTTTCGCAATTTTATCCTGATAGGGAACTACTTGTTAGAGATGGGCATAAAAGCTGTCCCTTACTCTCCCTACAATGCAGACCTTACTTTCAGTGACCTTTTGTTGTTCTCCAAGCTGAAAGAGGGCTCCGGTGCCCAGTCATTTTGAAGACATTGAGATGTTGGAGTCTGGAACAAGTGTGTTGGACCTTTACACTTCTGCGGTCTTCCACGAAGCCTTACGAAAGTGGTCGGAGCAACACAAGAACTGCATAAAAGTCAGAGAATCCTCCTTCGAAGGTGATTAGAGTTTTCTACTTCCTTCAAAATTAATAAATGTCTTCCCTGAGAAAAGTCTGCAAACTCCTAGAATGCACCTCGTATATGTGAACGTATACATACATATATACATGTATACACACCCACATGCACACACACACACACACACACATACACACACACACACACACACACAAATATATGTATATATATAAACAGGCACATGCAGAATAATACACATAGGCGTATGCATTTGTATGAAGGTAGAATATCGTATATATTTGTGTATATATCTACAAAATACAAATATACATATATATGGAAGGAAGAAGACAGCTTGATGTAGACATATTCATACAAGAACGACGTCCAATCAATTTTTTCTTGGGGTGAGAACATCTCTTTTATTCTGTCACTCATTTCATGCAGTTATTTTGCACAGTGAATAAAAGCAGACAATGTGACTACCTTTATTCTTCTTATATTCAAGGGAGAATTATTAATGATATGAGTTTCTCTTAACAGAAAACAACATATCTCAAGATGCGTCCCTCAGAGTACTCTCTACAAAATGAGTATTTATGCGTCATTCAATTATGGACTTCAATTTATAAAGAACTTTAATGACAGTTTCAGAAATGGTAAGACATGATAAAGTAGAAAGAAATGTGGAAAAAAGATATCTATAAACAAAATTAACAAGAAAAGTAATGAAGCAGAAGAAATCTATTTTATATGAATGACTATCATAATATGACATATGCTATATGTTGATTGTGGAGACGTGTGTTTTTGTGGTAAGGGACATTGGGATCATGATCGTAAGATTCTGGTTTCGATTCCGAGGCTGGGTGATGCGTTGTGTTCTTGAGGAAAACACTTCATTTAACGTTACTCCAGTGCACTCAGCAGACAAAAATGATTATATGATTCGGTAAGGATCATTATCCTATATGTATATATATAATGTGTGTGTGTGTGTGTGTGTGTGTGTGTGTGTGTGTGTGTGTGTGTGTGTATTGATTACGAATAACTATCTTGTCAGATATGTTGTATATTGGTTAATAATGGTTTAAAATTTCGGCAGAAAGATAGCAAACATTCCAGTATTTCTATCTATTCAAATGTATTGGGTGAATCCACACACACAGTGGTACAGATTATCAAGTAGAAACACTTGGTAATTGAATAAACAAGGGTTTGGAAGAATATAAGCATACAGAAACAAGTGACTAGTTAAGCAAATGAGCGAATGGGCAGATTATCACTAAAACCGAATGGGTAAGCGGGTAGTGATTCCTTACGGCCGTTTCTATCTTCCATGTGATCTCCATCTCTTCCGTGTTATGCAGGGTTGAGCACATAAGGCTTGGATAATGAATGTACCCCTAGGTTTCATCAGAAAGTCTAAGTGGTTGGGGAGGCTAACACATATAAAAGTCAGTGAATAAAAGTTGCAGTGTGTTTGTCTTTTTGAAATAGATTAGAAAAAGAATAAGAGTAGGAATAAGAACACGCACGAGAATACAAGCGATGTACATCATAGTATAATGATTTGGGCATAGCAAGGGGAAATAAGATACAGACTTCCTGTGATGTATTATATTTGGTAGGATGATGTGTATATATATGTATGTATGTGTGTATATATGTATATATGTGTGTATATGTGTAGATATGTGCACGTGAGTCGTTTGTTTTGTTTGTATTGTTAGTGCAGTGTGTGTGTATACGTGTGGGTGTGTGTATATGTCTTGAATTTGTGGGGGAGGTGTGTGTCGTTGTGTGTGTGCATGCTTGTGTGTACGTATGTATGTCTGTGTGTTTGTGAGTGTTTGTTGTGCTTGTTGGGATTGTAATGAGTGTATATGTGTGCGTTTTTGTCTTTTGAGTGTGTGTGTGTGTAATGTTTTTACTGGGGGGAGCCATTTATTTCGCGTTCTATAATTTGAGACAATTGCACAGATTTTTCTCGTTAGGTTGAAGGGGTTGTTTGTCTTCGTGTGCTTTGGATGATTAGAGGTGAAGAGAAGGTATTGTTTGGAATCAATTGGTTTGTAGTGGATATCAGTTCAATGTCGGTGCCTTTTTTTTATAATGAGAATGTCAAGAAAAGGAAGTTGGTCTTGACTAGATTCCATTGTGAATTGGATATGGTTGTTGACACTGTTGATTAAATTTTTGAAATCATGGAGTTGGTCGAGTGTGTGGGACCATAGGATGAGGCTTCTCACCTGTACACACACTCACGTGCACACCTACACATACTCACCAAAACAAAACACAAATCATAGACACGAACACACAGACGCACACATACACACACGTGAGCAAACACAACACCCTGACAAATACTAATCACACACATACACACACACAAACGTGCTCATATATACACACACCAGCCTACCAAATATAAAACACACAGACCCATATACACACACCACAATAAACTCTGGAACCAATCAAAAACGACCCCCACACACAAACACAAGCACATGTATATACACACACATAGAAACGTGCACAGAGACACACACACACTCACACCATACTGACCTCTAAGATATACTCATATCCCGATAAAAGGATCAATTTTAAAGTTGATTCATACTATTCTAACTAACTGAAAAAATTGTAATCTCTAGGGTTATTGAAAGCTTAGTTTTAAATTACGTTCGCATGCAATCATACAATGGCAACTAATTTCATTAGAGTATTATGCCAGCCGTGGATGGATAGGGAGGAAGTTAAATAGTTATTTCATTTTAATTCAACACCTAATAATTAATGATTATAATTAATATTACAATGATTATTAGTATATTCATGTGATCATAACAACATAGTATAATTAAAATCAGTACACTATTAATTATTATTAAAGAAATTTATAAACTAAGGTTGCGCGGTGCAGTCTTGAATAAAATATACACTACAGAGATCTTCTCCATATTCGTAGCTGACGACTCACAACAACACAGAAACACTCGCATCTCACAATCTGATGGCGTTAATCATAGCCCAATGTGTTTTCATACGTATTGCCTATCAAGAGAGTTTCTACTCAGAATATTTCCAAAGCAAAATGCCTTTCCAGCCAGAGTGTACATGAACGAACGTGTACACTATGAATGTTTGTAAACACACATATATTTATATTTGTGGGGTGAAAGTGGATGTGTGTGTGTTAGTGTGTGTGGGTGTGTGAACGCATATCACTAATTTTTCCTTCTATACATGGTTTTTATTCATTTTTGTCTCATTTAGTTTTCTTTCGCAATTAACTACTTTAATAATAGCTTGTGTAACTTTCCAAAAAATGTCGCAGTATTTATTTGATGCTGAATGATATTCTTTGTGTTAACTATTTGGATCCTGTGTTTTACTAGTTGTCATTGAATAAGTTAATCTAATAGTAATTTGATTTATTTTCTAATATGGCTTCCAAATTGTAATATGGCTTTCAAATACGTTTGGGAGAGGGAAAACCAATTACACCAAACCCAGTGTTTATCGACCCCGAGATGATGAAAGGCAAAGTCAACTTCGGCGGAATTTGAACTCAGGACGGACGAAATACCGCTAAGCATTTTGTTCGGCGTGCTAACGACTCTGCCAGTTTGCCAATTTAATGATGTTAAATATCAACCAAAAGATAGAATTAATATTCTCGTGCAAGTCACTTTGCCTCCATAAACTTGATTTACTCAGCAGAAAACAATTTTAAGCGTAAATCTGCTTTCTGAAGTTAAAGGTAGTGAAATCTTGAATGTATGTATTTCATTTCCATAGTAAAAGGGTTAAGAAACCTTTATTGCATTAGAATTAACAATTTCTAATCAAGTTGCGAAGTTGCATGATTAAGTCCTTGCTGAATAGACATATTACATAATATTACAGTTAGTTCTAATTCAAAATTCAATCTATGCTGTGGCACCCCAGTGGAATTAAATGAGTTAAGGAACCATAGAATTTCGGAATTCTATTGTGTAACATTCACTATCTATCCTAAATATCATTGAATATTTTATCTATTCTTTTTATCAATACCAAACTACGTCTGGACATTTATTGGTGGTTGTTTGCTTTACAAGATCGCAATAAAAGTCCTAGGGGAAAGACTTGCACGTGTTCTCCCCTCTTCTTTGAATGCTTCAGCAACAAACAAGAAGAAAAAGAAATTACTAAGTATCTTCAATGCAAGAAAGGGATGATCCATTGATATCATCTCAAGCTAATCTCTGCAGATTTGAAGTGGTTCCACTTCCAATCAGACAATTTTAAAATCCTTTTGTTCTTCTATGGCTCCTATATTTTGAGTGAAATGATATTATCAGAAATGCTGTCAGTGATGAAATTGTTCGAAGCATTTATTAATAATAGCATTTTGTGTTGCACATGAAAGTAAAATGTATCTTCAACTCCAATGAAATTATGTTTCTTCCAAAGCCGCCATTGATACTATTCATATTGTGGAGGAATTTATTGATCATATGATTGGTAGCCATAAGTACGGGACTTGTTTCATCTTTTTGATATTAACCCACCTGACAACGACCTTGGTTCAATGACATAAACTTCCTAGTGCAAAGACATCTACATCAGAATCTTCTATCAAAATTTCATTTTGATTTGTTTCAAAGTACAGCTTAAGAATGAGAAAAGGTATTTTACTAAATATTTCATTATTTTAAAAATTAACAAAGACAGTGTATTTGAAGAATGATATGGTAACAAGTGGGTTAAGAAGCAGACATACTCACTTGTACGAGGTATTTTGTAAGGGCTTTCAATTTTTAAGGGTACTAATAGATTAAATACGCAATCTAATGTCTAACCACCAAACGATAACGTAGCAGAGATACCTATTTAAGCAGCACTTGATACATTGAAATTGTCCCTAGGACAAGAAATGATAATATTCATTGAATATATTTTATCATACACTTCTAGAGTATCAGTATAAACGCAAGTCTATTCCTAATATCTCTTCGCTTCTTTTCCGCTTCAGCTAATACAACATCACTCATATTATTAACTAAATAAAGTTGGAGTTCATTTATTTCCCTAAATTCTAAAACGAGTTCTAGTAACCATATCCTCTCTCAGTTTATTCCGCTGCGATTAAAACTTAATTTATTGCATGAAAAGTTGGTTTTCTGCTATTTTTCTTTCCTCACCTCTTCTTAAAATAGTTCAATCATTTACATCGTAAAAGAATTACAAAACTCAATTACATTTTGGAGATTGGGACACAAAACTGTAAACATTACTGTAAGTTTTGACGACATTTTGTCCCAACACGTAATAATTCATAACATTACGATATAATTACAACCATTGCGATATAATTATTACAATATCGTATAATTAGAATATTTATACCATCAATTACTATCATCATCGTTATTATTAGTATTTCCTACACTTTTCTTTGCATATTAACAATCCTAGCAACAGCTAATTTCCTACATATAAAGATTGCAATATGTCGTTGATTAAACCGTGAGGCTTCCTCAAAAGTGCTTTCAAACACATTGCCATTTACAAGTAATCTTAGACTTACACAAAGTTCAAACCTTATGATTCCAATTTCCTTACCGCTCCGTTTCTTTAATTCCAAACTTTTCTCCTGTCTTGAATTCTTTATCTCATTTGTAATAAATAGTTAAAGCGTTATTTTTGGTTCATGTTTTCTTTTCTATTTCTTCGTTCCTGATCCCGTACACGTTCTAATAATTCATTTTCTACTCTTTCGATGTCCCTTATAATTTGTGATTCCAATTTCCCTTTTACTCTTTTTCCTTCATTGTTATCTTATTTATTAAATTCCTTTTATTTCCATCATCGTAATCATTATCATCGTAAGCATTTAACATCTAATTTTCCATGCTTGCATACATCGGAAGAAGTTTGTTTGAGACAGATTTTTCTACCGCTGGATGTCCTTCCTGTAGCCAACTTTCACTTCTTTCCAAGCAAGCAAATATTTTCCCATGACCAAAACTTTTCTCAGAGAATATTGGAAATGTATAACCCTGCTATGTGTGTGTGTGTGTGTGTGTATAAGGGAATCTGCTGTCATAAACGAGAGAGGATTTCTTTAGTAATCAGTCTCAATTTCTACCAAATCAACTCACAGGACTTTCGTCGGCACAGGACTATAATAGAAAACAGTTGCCGTAGATGCCACGCACTGTGATTGAACGCAGAAATGTGTAATTGGCAAGCAAACGTCTTATCACACAGTCATGCCTGTGCCTATTTACAGCTACAAATATGTTTGTGATATTTTTACTTTGTAAATGCAATTCTACTGTAGTTTACCGTGGAGAAAACATTCTCGCTAATGGTAATGCCTTATCTGCTCAGTATCGCTCTCTATCGAACTCATTGACGCGTTTCTGGCTCTCTAACCTTCCGCAATAAGATATACCGAAGGAAGACAACCCTGAACAGATTGGAAAGTCGTAGCTTTATAATGGAACAGTCAATATTAGTTACTAGCCTGTGTTGATGGACCACCCAGTCAGAACAAATATAGTATGTATTAGCAACGCTAAGCAGTGGTAAGAAATAAATAAACTTTAAGTTAGTTTGAATATGTATGGGACATACATATTCTAATGGCGATTTCCAACGCTTTAACGATTCTGCCATTTCAACACTTTAGTTTAGATAAGACATAAAGGCAACAATTTGGAGAAGTGATTATTCAGTACCATTTACCCTAGTAGTTGATGGTCTTTATTTCATCAATTCCTGAGGGACACGAGACAAAGTTAAATGCAGTGAGATTTGGACTCAAAAATTAACGAGTCGGGACACCCTAAAATATATCTATCCGACACCCTAATGACCCTTCCAGTTCTACAGTTTATATATTAAGTGATGGAAGGACCACTCACAATGCTTAGTGCAGTGATTGAGAAATGCTTTATTTTATGTCCATCGAGGGATGAAACGCAAAGTTCACATAAGTGAGAAATAAACTCAAAATTGCCTTTCATCTCTTAGATTTCGTAAAAAAATAAAATAAATTACCAATCAACTACTGAGGTTGTCATCGATTAATACCTCCTCGCCTCAACATATTGCTTTATGCCATAAACTAGATATTATCATTATGATTGCAATCACTGACTGTTTATGAGTAACAAATAAATGAATCACTAGTATAGTTAAATACGTAATAAAGGTCATTCTATAATGGACTCTGGGGAATAAATTCAGTTTATTAATTGCAATTTAGATCTCTAACATAATTACTCAGACGCATATCTAAAGAAATTAATAAATAATTAAAATATTTCATATGACGTGCAGATTTGTCAGAAAATTAGACCATTGGGCAATTTATGTATCGCTACAGATTAACAAATTAGATTGCTTTTCATTGTTTTCAACTCCATAAAGATTATACATGTATACAAACTTCATATCGTTATAAATGTTAATTAGGAATTTAAACCTTGATATTGGAAATTCATTATTTACAATTTTAGCATGACTACTCAGTAAAACTATATTTTACTTCGATATAGGAATATAACACTTATAACAATCATAATACTCTCATGATTCATTTAGACAAGCGAGCTTATACATCAGCTAATTATAATGAAGAGTTGTGTGACTTTACTGATATATTTACTACCAAATATACATAATTGGATGATCGCCCAGATTTAAGTACAGGCATAAACTTAAAAGAGAATGTGCATGGTGAGATTCTACTCAGTGGAAGTCGATAATATTTTGATTGCAAGATATATGTCGCCTATTTTGAACAGAATGTCAAATCCTTTACTGATATTTTCATACCTGGAAGTGTGTGGGTGTTTGTGTCTATATGTGTGTGTACTTGTGTTAATTCTTGTTAATTCACCAAGCGGTGATGTACTCAATACATAAGGCACATTACTCAGTAACAATTCTTTTAAATGAATGGTTCAAAATAATAATGCTCCATGTTTATCGTGTCTTTGCTCTCATAGTAAAAAAAAAACCATTGGTTTATTTGTTATGTTTTAAAATAGTGCATGAAAAACTATCGAGAAACCATTATATCAGTTTTATAGAATTATATCAATTTTTATAGAAAGGCATGCAACTGACATTATATAAATACTACTATTTCAATATTTTCGGTCTCCTTCCACGCTTTCTTGAGAATACAGATTGCTTTCATGTTTCGTGTATATTTGCATTTAGAATCCAATCTTGTACAAAGGAGGGCAGTCTAAAACAATGCAAAGTTTTAAAATACTATTGCTATTTAAACAATGTTTTGGAAACTTCCAAACAAATCATTTTTGTTGGACCAGATCGAGGGAAATTTTTATATGTTTTTCGTCGTCGAATTTAGTCGAATTTCGATTTAATGATGTTACCGATTCAGTAATTTTATGGCTTTGTTGCAAGCTAAGAGAAGTCTACTGGACATCGGTAAACATTTGGACGTTTGGTTGAAACTGATGAAATCGGTCTTTCAATTCGAACAAGTCTGCAACCAGCTTCAAGAGCAAGGTTCCCACTGAAGTAAGCAACAAGTGAATAAAACCTAGAATAAAGGTTAACTTAAAACTTCTTTTAAATGCAAATATATATGATATATATACTAACTTTGAGTAATCAAGATGGAGTGCAGATTCTTAAATGGTAGTGTTGCATGGGAGAAAAAATGTTTGAGAAATACAAAGAAATAACTAAACCTTGTTGCAGAAAGACATAAATCTTTATAACGGTGACACTGTTAACGACATAAAGAAAATAGGAAGAAAAGATAAGTAATTATATCACACAAAAATATATTTGTCATATGTCTTTTCTTTTGAAATATATTGAAAGACCACTGCTTGATATGTTACTTTACATATATAAATGTTACTGTAATTAGATATATATATATATTGCTACAACACTAACAAGAAGAGTTGTTTTAACATTTCAATTGTCAAACAGAGAAAAAATTGATTTCTTTGATCTTTATGCAATAATGATATATTTTATTGCCATGCAAAAATAATATTAATACTAACGTTAATCTTTTACCATTAATAATACGTCATATTGTTTCATGACATCTAAAGATTGCTACAATGGAAGTTCCATTTATTGCTACATGATTTTTTTATAGAACTCAACATTGAATGTTAATTTACAATGGAATAGTTCCCACATTTTTTTTACTTAAACAAGTATCAATATATATATATATTCTTTATTTTTTTTACTCTTTTACTTGTTTCAGTCATTTGACTATGGCCATGCTGGAATAGCGTCTTCAAGGGTTCTAGTCGATAACTTCGAACCCAGGACTTATTCTTTATAGTACCTATTTTATCGGTTCTTCGGTCGAACCGCTCATTTACAGCGACATAAACACTCCAGCATCGGTTGTGAAGCGACGGTGAGGGGACAAACAAAGGCACACACACACACACACATAAATACAAACATATGTATATATATACACGACAAGCTTCTTTCAGTTTCTGCCTACTAAATCCACTCACAGGTCTTTGTAATGGGACTGCACCTGGAACCATGTGGTGGGAAACAAATTTCTTACCACACAGCCACGTCTGCGCCTTTATATACATATACATATATATGTATACACACACATGCACACACACATATAGATAGATAGCTAGCTAGATAGCTAGCTAGCTAGCTAGCTAGCTAGATAGATAGATAGATAGATAGATAGATAGATAGATAGATAGATAGATAGATAGGTAGACAGACAGAGATACAGACAGAGATACATACAGATAGGCAGGCAGAGAGACAGACAGACAGGCATGATAGATAGATAGATAGATAGATAGATAGATAGATAGATAGATAGATAGATAGATAGATAGATAGATAGATAGATAGATAGATAGATGAACCTACTCACAGTACTGAAGTAAGAGTGTGTAATTTAGTTTATTAGAAGCTAAAAGTTCACAAAAGTCTTCATTATAATTTGCTTAATTCCATACGGAAACGAATAAGAATTACTGCGACCTGAACCATAAAATTGATTATTTATTCATAGTAATTTGAATAATACAATTCATGGTGAGATTGAATCTTCGTAGTTAGTACGCCATGTAGACAAACAAACGTTGTTAAGAGAATTAAATTTATTCAAATTATTCTTACTAGTTCAAAGAATTTTTGTAGACACAAGTTTAGTTTTTTTTTTTTTTTATCTTTTCATATACTTGTTTCAATCATTCAACCAGAGATTAAAATAAATTTAAAATATTTTAATGTCAGATATTTTAGATCTTAGGCAGCATAAAAAATGACGAAGAAAATATTCTAACTGGGGTCTTTATTGGATGTTCCAATTTCACATTTTAAACACAATCTTAGATAACTGTTCATACATATTTCTTGCTGTATGCATACATACATGCATATAT